>NW_028134314.1:0-66103 GCF_964662115.1 Mustela nivalis | reverse complement strand
AACACTTGTGTTGTAAAGTACTCGTGCCCTTCAGACCCTCTGCGTCTCACAGTCAACGGCACTGGGAAACAGGTTCCTTGTGGGTTCCCAGTGTGCCCTGCTCTCCTGTGCCTTGGTACTCTTCATGGGATCCAGCCCTCTGATCCACTAACCAACCAAATATCCCCTGAGCCATGTCTCCAACCTTCTCCCATCATCTCTGCAACTTCCGTTTTCTTTCGCTGTGGAGTTTATCTTGTAGGCTTCAGGTCAATTTCCACCCCAATGCAGTTGTTGTGTTCATCTTCCTGTTGCCTTCATAGCTGAAGACAAGCATGAGGTTATTAGACACTACTACCATCTCACTCTCCTCCATGTCACCGCAATTCGTACTGAGACATAAGCAAGAAGGAATTCTTCCACTTGTCTCTTATGGCAGTCTTGCGGAGAGCATTGGGCTTTGTCACATCTATCATTCTCAGAACAACATCAGACAGACGATTTCACTAACTCATGACACTCAAGAATCATACGAAAAAGAAAGGGTATTGGGACAAACAGTATGACTCTAATGAGAAATTCAAATGGTGCTGTTCTTTGGAAAGCAGTTTTGTGAGAACACGTGTTACTTGAAGAGGACAAGAGATGACATTCCTTGCAGGAGATTTCCTGAAACTGATGGAATGTGAGATTTCAAGGCATGTCAAATTGAATTGCTACCCACAAGAGACCGAATTCCATTCTCTCGTATTTTAATAATAATTGGGATGTGAAACACACACACACCACACAGCATTAACACATGCACATGCAAACACACAAAGATAAGACATGCAAAATATGGGAAGGAAGCGAGGAATCGTACCAATGAAGCAACCCCAAGAAAATACCATATAGGTGAAAGGCAAATAGAATCCAAGTCAGAAGCCAACCGAAATGAGAAAGTGAACTATTACCTATCAATAATACATTCAGTATCAGGACTAAAGTCTCCCGTCAATACAAACAGTTTGTAAGAGTGGTTGAAATTCCAAATCAAAAAAAAAAAAAAGGTAGAAAACATCCATAAGAAAACAACAAATATTAAACTAGCTCGTCCTTCTGTTGACCATAGGAGATTTCCTTCGACTATAAAGATACTCATAGCTTGCAAGTGAAGAAACAGGGAAGATGTAGGTTATGCTATTCCCAAGGAGAAGAGAGCCAAAGTGTTTGTGCATAAGTCAGCGAGAGTCATTTTATGCCTTCGAGAGACAAAAGATAAGCGGAAGTTGTTTTGTCTTGATGGAGCATCAAAACAACAGAAACCTGGAAGAATTGCCACGAACAAGGGTGTATCTAAACGTTGGAAGGTATGAACACACAGGAAGGGAGATGGTAAATTTTATCCAATACTGTTGGCAATTATGATATCTACGTTAAGCACAGGACAGATCATCTGGATGGGAAGGTGCTAAGGAATAACAGACGTCCACATGGGCTCTCGAGACCACCTGAACTTTGGGGATCGATGAGAAAGATTGCGTATCTGAGGACAATAAGATATGTTCTTCCCAGCAGCAGACCTAACTTTGTCTATCGCAGGTCATGAGCTCGAGTCCAAATCCAGTCATAATTCATGGAAGAGAAGTCAAAACCTATCCTGTGCACTTATCATCACGAAGGTATGAAAACAGGAAGATATCACTTTCAAATTGGAAATACAGCCAGACACTAAAGTGGAAAACACAACACATTCACGAACTGCAATGAATGCAAGAAAGAAAATCCAAAGGAAAAGAAGAGCCATGAACGAAGGAATTCTAAGAAACTTAGAGGAGGATGCCAAAACATTTTATGGGGAAACAATATAGGGTTAAATGTGTGCATTTCCAAAATTTAAAAACACTGAAAAAGAAATCCCCCTATAAGGACGACTGAAGGAACAAGAAGAAGAAAAACCGAACTCCAAAGTTAACAGAAAAATTGAAATCAGACATGTGATTATCAAAATTAAGGAAATACAAACAAACCAATAGGAAATGAATCAGGAGACCTCACACTTCAGTTTTCACAACACGAACAAACCACAGAAGCCATTACTGGGATAAAACAGGGAGACAAGCACACAGCTGCAAGTATGAAACCACATGACAACTCGGAGAAAGGAAAAAAGAAAAACCGAAGAGGCACATCCACACATTTATGCTAGCAAATCCAAGAACTGAGAGAAAAGGATAAATTCGCAGACACATAGGAACATCCAAGTTAGGTCAGTAATCCTACAAAATCTCAGCTCTAGTAGTGACGGAACCATTTGAAGCAGTAATCCAACCCCAGCCAACACACAGAAGGCCAGGTCAAGACATTTTCTTGAGCCACTCCTCTAGGTATTTAGTGAAGGCATTGTGATGTCCTCTCATCAAATCCAGAGATGGAAGAGGTGGGTAAACTCTAATTCACAAGGATAAAGACCCAATTCAAAAAAGGACATTTTAGGAAACCAATTCCATGTCATTTCAATAAAGGAAAGACAATAAACAATATAATTCTTTCCTTTTCTCCTGTGACTGCCTTTGGTTTAGAGAGGGCCATAATGTTTTCCTCTGAAATTATGTTGTTCTTGTTGCTGTTCTGTTGAGAAAGCCTGCCTATCATCCATCATCCGTTTTTGACAGAGTATTCAGGGATGCTTTAGTTGCATGTACGTCCAGTGCTCCTCTTAATATATTCCACAACTCCTGACTACCCATTAAGCAGTTCTCTTTTTGGTAAACCTCAGCTGGATTCTCAGAGTCCTGAGTCACTCCTGGTGGGTCTCCTTCTCTGACTTCTTGCCCGTCAGTATTCCCTTCCTTTTCCATTTCCCAACAGCAGGGCATGGGACATTCATGTCAAGGCAAGGTCCAGGGGTTCATTCACTTCGACGGCAGAGGAATACTGTGGTGCCGAAATGGACCCAAACTTCCTGATCCACTAGTCCTTGCAAAGGCATTGCGGCTCACTCCAAAAGTCTGCTCGAATGGGCCTTGCAAGCCGTCGGTATAGGCCGTCCCTTTCCTTCTGACTAAAGAGACTTGGTCCACATGTCTATACCCGTTACCACAACAAGTACAGTTAACTAATAATGACAACGGTTTCGGTCCAGGCCTCTTCATTGAGAGTTAGCTCAGATGCAGAATATCACTCTCCTCAAAGACTTTGCAAAGGTATTTAAGGGAAAGCCAGGTAGACAGAGGCCTCATCCCTTAGCCGTGTGTTTCAGAACACTAGGAGACTAGGCCCCAGACAGCACCATATATCGATGCCATCACCTTTTACCTCGGAAAGGGACTTTCCGTACCTTAGTCATCACAGACGCATAGGCGAAAGACGCTGACAAAGTACGCTCTCACCCACAGGACGAGAAAACCCACGGAGAGCTATTCATACCCGCGAGGCCTCACCTTTTCTTGAAATATCTAGAAATTGTAGTGGAAAAGGACACCTTGCCATCTCCGGGGATATGTTGGCCTAAAGGAAGGTATACTGAATGTCATTTTCCTTCCTCTATGTCTCCAGAAAGGGGAAGTTGGACATTAACCCACAAGACATCCTGAGTTCTTGATCAGGTTCAGAGGGCTCTTGTTCTGTCCTTCCCGGAGCTTCCTACTTAAAGCCATAGGACACCAAGGTCATGGGAGAGGGACAGCTGCTTCAGTGAAGCCAGCATCTGTGATGTCACAAAGCTTTGAGGTCATAGCAACCACTCCTCATCAACCCAGGCCTGATCACTACACTTGACTGGAGTAGTCATGGGTGGGCCAAGAGGACCCCAGGCCGTCCCAAACCTCTGGAGCTGCCTGGGTCTCTCACCAAGGCAGTTTGCGAAGCGAGTCGGTGTCACCTTCTCCATGGCCCAATTCATAGAGGAAAAAGGGATATTTTTCAAAATAAAAATTAGCGTATTTTTCAGAATATGATATAGTGTTATTCACTGAACTGAGGGAACAAATGTCAAAGTCTAACACAGTTTACAGAATGTTTTAACATAAATTGAAATTTAAATCTGACCAAATTTCACAGTTTTAAGTAAAATGATAGCACTTTATATCCTTGAAAAGTGGTAAGTGACCCAAAACATGGCTTAGAAAAACAAATTTAACACTACACTAGTCTGAGATGGTTAAGTTATGGTACAACTTGCCATTGTGTATCATCAAATGGTATATTTTTTTCTTTTGGGCTTGTCATTATATTTTATTTTAGCCATTCTGGTAAGTGTGTAGTGATATCTCAGTGTCATTTTAATTGCATTTCCTTGATGTCTAATTATGTCAAAATATATTACTTTGATGTTTAATGCTCTGAGCTTTCTCAGTTCAAGACCATGAAGCCACTTAGGAAAAATACAGTTGCAGAGGCACTCATAGACCAACTCTTATTTCGAAATAAGAAGAAACATTACTACCCATTCCAACAAAAATTAGATTTGTTATGCAGCAGGGATTTTATAAATTACCTGACACAACTTATATAGTAAGATGAAATGGGACAGGCGGCTTCTTGCAGCTATATACAACATCATTTTAATTTCAATTTTCAGTATAATTTTTCCAAGGTATACACAGAATATATATTTAATGTAAATTGTGAACATTTTAAACTCTGTATATGGAAATTAGTCAATTTTAAGTTTACAACAATCAAAATTAACGGAAGTTTATTTTAAATTAGTTAGCTTTCTCTGCATTGCAAGACAGAATAATCAAGAATTGGTAAGAAAAACGTAATCTCTGTAAAATTACCAGGGGTGCATTATAAAGTGTTCGGTAACCGATCAAACTCACAATTTGGATTGAATGGCAAGTGATTTTTAAAATCTGGAACTCATTGTCAATTTTTTTTCTTCATTGTGTCTTAATAAATTACTTTCTTCATTTGCATGGAAGTGAAGAAAAATGCATGACATTTCATCTCAACACTAACACCTTTAACTGGCAACTCTGAATGTACTTTACAGCAGTGTAACAAAGTAAAGATCAATGATGTTTCATGAAATATTTGTTATAATTCTCAAGGAGATAGGGAGTTTGTGCAAAAATGCAAATCACTTTGCGACTAAACACATTGTTTATTTCAGCTAATTTTAAGAAAATATGCTGAGAATCTCTCAAAAAAGGAAGCAATGATTTAGGTTTGCCTTCAAACTCCTTATCTAATCCTGAACCAACAGCACATAGTTCAAAGAGCAACTAATTTGAGTAGCTCCAATTTACACATTTCCTAACAATGCTTAATTTAGTGGAATTTCTGTCCAATTATGGTAATTTGATGTAATGAAAGACAAAAGTTCAAAAAGATCATCCTTAATTTATATAGATGCCAAACTCTGCATTTTCTGAATGACGCCCAGGAACGTATTTTCAAAAACAAACAAACAATGCCAGAACCACTATTAGGTCATCTCTAGGCAGAAAGTGACTCAGAGCTTACATTACTCTCTCCCTGAAAGTATACTGTAGGCACTGAAACTACTACCCTGAGTCTGTGCTATCAAATTCCTTAAGTTAGAAAGTTTTAAAACCCGTCTGTGTGGGAGTATTTCATTTACAGATAGAGATTTGGTTGTTTATACATTTTCATACTTGATTTTTAGGATGTAATAACTATGTTTTAAAATTCATGGTGGTTTTGAATACTGTTGGATAATTGTGCTAAAATGGTATATCCATTCCTCCTAGGAAACAGAAATTATAGAAAGGTAGTGCTTTTCAAATCTGACATCTTTGAGTCATTGCAGTTTCATATAAATGCAATAGGAAAAGTGTCATTCATGTTTATGATATTTTCTATAAATAAATTAGAATGTACTGGAGGCCTGATATAAAGTGGGATGCCTAAACTTCAGTAAGATCTTGTTTTCAATTCAAAATAAATTTTATTTTTTATTTTTTTATAATGTCCCTCAATTTCAGATAAGCACCCCCATAAGGTCCACTCTGTTTTTTTTTAAGAATTTATTTATTTTATTTGACAGATAGAGATCACAAGTAGGCAGAGAGGCAGGCAGAAAGAGAGGAGGAAGCAGGCTCCCTGCTAGGCAGAGAGCCCGATGCGGGGCTCGATCCCAGGACCCTGGGATCATGACCTGAGCCAAAGGCAGAGGCTTTAACCCACTGAGCCACCCAGGCGCCCCCAAAATAAATTTTAAATTGAATTATGCACCTCTAAGTTCAGAGACAATAAACATCAACCAACACAATTAATAAGTTCTATTTCTTAAAATTTCGGGAACATTGATAGTCTCATCTCCTGGAAGAACAACAGCTAAAATTTTTGGTCATGGATTCTTGCTAAAATATCACTTTCCCAAAGAAAATTAATGTTATGAATTTTTATTGATTGTTATTGATCATGAAGAATATAACAACCACGATAAAAAGAGTAGGAAAAACATGATATCTCATCTGTAAGGGCATGTGGAAAGTAGGAAATGCTAATAAAAATAACTACCATTATTTCCTAAGTTAACATAATATAACAGAACAAAAATATTTCAAAACAATGTTTTCTTTTTTTTTTTAAGATTTTATTTATTTATTTGACAGAGAGAGATCACAAGTAGGCAGAGAGGCAGGCAGAAAGAGAGGAGGAAGCAGGCACCCTGCTGAGCAGAGAGCCCAATGTGGGACTCGATCCCAGGACTCTGAGATTATGACCTGAGCCGAAGGCAGCGGCTTTACCCACTGAGCCACCCAGGCACCCCCATAACAATATTTTCTAGGCTCATTCTGATAACTCTTTTCTACATTCAAATTTAAAGGTTGAGGCATGTGATATATATTACACAAAAAACATCCCAAGGCATTCGTTAAAAAAAAAACTCTTAATAAAGAACAAATCCAAAGGAATTTCTTTTCTAATTTAATTAACAAATTATGAATCGACTTACCTATTTAATCACAGCGTATCAGGCACCAATAATATTTTTTAATCGTCACACCTGATGCAATAGTTACCATCTTTCAGACATACTGATCACGAACAAGCAAATAAACAAGAGCACCGTAGCTTAAGATCTACCTGCATAAATATAGGCTACTTCAGACAATCTCTTCACCACAACATAGAAATGAATAGAAATCATACATGCTCTGTATGGACATACAGATGAGATAGAAGGGGATGGATGTTAATATATGCAGAATCTTTATTAATTACATTGTAAACCATAATATGGAAAAACAGAATACAATTTTAGAAATACCCAGGTCACCATCATTGTTTTATTTTTATATGTGTAGATAAGGAGTTTAGTAAACAATCCATGACTATTCAACTCCTTATATTTTGAAAATTTTAGTAAAAGTAACAAACCTACCACCTAGAAAATTATACTTATCTGCAACATACAGCTTTGCCAGCATGGTAGAGGAAAAGCAAAACAAAATAAGTAAGAAAAGTTTAACATTTCACAAGAGATTTGCTTTTATTTTTTATTTATTATTTTTTATTTTTCATTAATTATTTACTTCTATTTTCTACTTTATTTTAATGAAAATGTCATGACCATAACATAAGAGCAGAATTAAACCAACATGAGAAATTATTTTTTCATAAGTTAAAATAAACTAGCTTGGTGATTAATTCAAAATTATATTACAAACTTCAGTGTTCTTGAAGTAAGTATCACTGCATAAACAAATGAGTCAGGAGTCATAAACTAATGATGATTCTAAATGTTATTTAGAGAGACATTCTGTTCTTAATATATTTCAAATATTCTACACAAGACAAAGTGGATCCAAGTAATCTGTAGGCAAAATAAGATTTTAGAGAAGTATATATTTCCAGCAGTATTTATAAAATATTACCTTTATGTAAGGCATCATCCTGGACTTTGTGGAAAACACACAAAGGAGTAAGAAGTGGCCCTTCAAGAAACATATACAATATCAAGGTTTAACATGAAGCAGCATGTCTTCTCTAATTAAAAAAAAAAAAAAAACATTGTACCAACTGACTTTACTGAAACTTTATATTTATTGCTCTCATTTTAGGTCATAGTGTCCTTCTGCATGCAGGCTGCTATAACGGACATGATATAGACTTAATAGCTTATAAAGAACAGGAATTTATTTCTCACAGTTCTAGAACGGAGAAGTTCAAGATTAAGGAATGGGCAGATCCAGGGAGAGCCCACTTCCTCATAGATGGCTATCTTCTCACTGTAAACGTACATGATGAATGAATCAAGAGAACTCACTGGGGTCTCCTTTAAAAGGACTGTAATCCCACTTATGACCTAATCACCTCCCAAAGGCCCCTAAGTTTTAATACTATCACTTCCAGAGTTAGATTCCATAATATGATTTTGGGAGACATAAACATTCACACCATAGTATATATAAACAAAAAAAGACACAAAAACAACAAACAAAAAAATTATTTTAACTACCTATTATTTTCAACTACATAAACTTTTAATTTGTTTCTATATAATATTAAATAACTCATTTGAGTGATTCACTTATATCCAATGCATCTGAGTGCAATTAAATTTGCTTACCCAGCATATCCAGAAGCATATTTCTTCAGACTATCCCATTCCCCACCTTACAGGATTTACCACAATTAGAAGACATGGGATAGAGGATAGATAGATAGATGTATACATAAACACACTTGTACATACACATATGCATATTTTTTCCTGTTAATGATACTCATGCAAATAAAATTTAAGCTCAAGGAAACCTGTCTTGTGTGTTACTTAATATCCAGTTTTTAGTCAACATCCAAAAACAAATAATCCAATAAAACCATGGATAGAAGACATGAACAAGTGTTTCTTCAAAGAACACATTCAAATGTTCAGTAGATACATGAAAAGATGTCCATCATCATGTATCATCAGGAAATTGCAAAGCAAAACTAGAAAGAGATACCACCTCAAACCTGTCAGAATGGCTAAAATCAACACTACAAGAAACAAAAGGTGTTGGAGAGGATGTGAAAAAGTAACACTTGTGGGGGCTGCCTGGGTGGCTCAGTGGGTTAAGCCTCTGCCTTCAGCTCAGGTCATGATCTCAGGGTCCTGGGATCAAGTCCCACATCAGGCTCTCTGCCAGGCATGGAGCCTGCTCCCTCCTCTCTCTCTCTCTACTTGTGATCTCTCTCTGTCAAATGAATAAAATCTTAAAAAAAAAAGAAAAAGTAACAATTGTGAACTGTTGGTGGTGATGCAAACTGATACAGCCATATTTGAAAACAGTATGGAATTTCCATAAAATTTAAAAATAGAAGTCCTTTGTGATCCAACAATCCTGTTGGTGTGTATTTACCCAATGAATATAAGAAAACTTATTCAAAGGGATGCTAGCACCCCTATGTTTATAGCAGCATTATTTATAAAGCTAAGATATGGAAAGCGCCCAAGTATCCATCAATTGATGAATAAATAAAGAATAAGTGTTATGTATATACAATGGAATATTATTCTGCCATAAAAAAGACTGAAATCTTGCCATTTGCAATAACATGGTTGGAACTAGACAGTATAATGCTAAAAGTGAAATAAGTCAGTCAGAGAAAGACAAATACCTTTACTCATATATGGAATAAAAGAAACAAAACAAACAAGCAAAGGGGAAATAATAAGACATAGAAAGAGAAACAAAGCAAGAAACAGACATTTCATTAAGGAGAACAAACTGATGGTTACTTGAGGGGATCTGAAAGGAGTGATGGATTAAATAAGTGATGGGGTTAATTAGAGCACTTGTCATGATGAGCACTGAGTGCTATATGTTATATTGTACACATGAAACTAATACAACCATATATGTTAACTAACTGGATTTCAAATAAAAATTTTTTAAAATCCCAGTTTTTAGCTCACATTCTGGCTTACAAAAGGGATTTAGTCAGGAATTTGGAGATTAGTTAATGAACAAATAAGGGGTGAACAGGCAGTTGTTAGATAAAATTACTATCCTTTCTGGCATGATCTTATACCTTTTATCTAGAATTATTTTTAGCACTTTAGACTCTTCCTATTTTATTTTGAGTCATTAAACAAAAATTTCCTCAAAGGACCTTAGACTCCATCCAATTTGAGCAACAGTGTGAGAGAGGAAATGGTGTCCAGGAGGAAAAAAAAAAGATGAAACTACTTTTGCTTACTAGTGAATGCATAGTTCTTCCACAGAAGAAGCTCTAAATGGTCAGGGCTCCAGCTTTATATGTGTTCAGTCATATGTTCAGAAGTAGGTAACACTATCAAAAAATATAAAGCATCTGAGATTATTTTCCCTTATTTGAAAGCTGGTGTATGAGTCTGCCGTAGTTTCTTGGGTGTTGATAGAAGACGCAGACTCATGGTTCAGAAATAATATAGTTTAATATTCACAGCAATAGAGGTAGCCAGAATATTAACAGTATTTTTGTGTGTGTGTGTGTGTGTGTGTGTGTGTGTGTGTGTGTAGGGGTGGGAGTTATATATCAGTTCTGAGCCTCAGTTCCCACAAGAAGAATCAAAACAGAGGCAGATAATATTTGCAAACACAACAGGTTAAGTTAAAAAAAAGATACTATTTCTGTCTTCTAAGTCTATTCAATACAACCATCTTCAAAGGATGGCCTAGAACAAATAATAAATGCAGAAATGTAAGCAACCAATTGAAAAGTGTCTCCCAAGAAACACACTTTGAGAGTCTTCATTTGACAAAAATACTATAGGATATTACATGGATCAGGTGCATTGAATACTGGAAGGTTAAAATTACAAGGGGCCAAATATTTTTAAGCAGTTCTGGCATCCAGTAGAGTTCACATAGGTTTTATAAGATTGAGGAAAGAAGCCATCAAAACCTGGGCCCAGGGGCACCTGGGTAGCTCAGTGGGTTAAGCCTCTGCCTTCGGCTCAGGCCATGATCTCAGGGTCCTGGGATCGAGCTCTGCATCAGGCTCTCTGTTCAGCAGGGAGCCTGCTTCCCAACCCCCCCCCCCCTGCCTCTTTGCCTACTTGTGGTCTCTGTCTGTCAAATAAATAAATAAAATCTTAAAACAAAACAAAACAAAACAAAAATCCTGGGCCCAATTTTCCCAAAAGTATGATTCTGATTCTAGTCTCTATGATGTTATCCCTTGAAGACAATGTCTCTAATTGAGTTGAATTAGTTTACTAAAGAGCATACCCTCATTTGTTGTAGGAGATGAACAATATGCAAGAGGCAAAATGCCACATGGAAGCCACCTGGTCTTCAGTGAAATATAGAATCAGTTCCTTTGGGATGAATTTGTTCCACATTTGACTTCCCACTTAAGGGAAAATAAGAGTGCCTTCTAATAGATTTTAAATAGAAATGACAATGGAAGCTTATACAAGATTATAAAATGGGAAATTTCATTTAGATAAGCAATCATTTCAAAGTCATCTTCTTAATATTACAGACTCTTCACATAATCATAATTTTATTTTGGTATTATATGGTAATTTCAAATATAGTAAATATAAGGAATTTACCTCTGTAATTATAGCGAGTCTGGTCGTAGTTTAATGGCAACAAAACTTCAATTTAGAAGTATGGTCTACCAATTATTAATACATTTGGAAATGGTGTGTCATCTTCACTCCACTTGTCTCACTAAAACAGTGAGCCAAAAAAAGTAGGTCCAAGCTGTTTACTATGGTCAAAATGGGTTGCTTTTGCACTTGGTAAAGAAGCAGTCATATTTTGGAAGAAGAAACTGAGGCTATTAATATTTTCAACTTATTTTCAGAAAAGGAAAGAAAGGATAATCTAAGCTAAAGCCAAAATCTTACACAAGGTGGCTGGAGAATGATCTTTTCCCAGATAAAGGGTTTTTCAACTTAGCCATGTTAGGAGGAAGAAGAGATGAGACATTGTGGACTTGACTAACGTTTGTACACTGTTCAAAAAGTTTTCAAAATAATGTGTATTATTTTTCTTCTTTTAGTTGAGACAAAAAAAGCAAACAAACAAACAAACAAAAACACTAGTGAGCTTACTCTTAAAAGGAGGTAAACAAGAAACTAGCAAAGATTGAGTGTTAGGTATTGTCCCCCTCCTTTTTTTTTTAATTCTGTTATGCTAGTTACCATACAATACATCATTAGTTTTTGAAGTAGTGTTCCATGATTCATTGTTTGTGTAAAACACCCAGTGCCCCATGCGATATGTGCCCTCCTTAATACCCATCACCATGCTCACCCATCCCCACATCCTTCTCATCTTTAAAACCCTCAGTTTGTTTCTTGGAGTCCATAGTTTTTCATGTTTCATTTCCCCCTCCAATACCCCCACTTCATTTTTCCTTTCCTTCTCCTAATGTCCTCCATGCTATTCCTTAGGTTCCACAAATAAGTGAAACCATATGATGATTGACTTTCACTGCTTGACTTATTTCACTTAACATAATCTCCTACAGTCCCATCCATGTTGATGCAAAAGTTGGGTATTCATCCTTTCTGATGGCTGAGTGATATTCCATTGTATCCTTGGATCACATCTTCTTTATCCGTTTGTCTGTTGTAGGGGATCTTGGCTCTTTCAACAGAATGGCTATAGTGGACATTGCTGCTATGAACACTGGGGTGCATATGGCCCTTCTTTCCAGTAAAATAGAGCTAGCCTATGACCCAGCGATTGCACTACTGAGTATTGACCTCAAAGATACAGATGTAGTGAAAAGAATTAGGTATTGTTAAAGCACAAATGCAGGGGATAGAAGATATGGTACAGAAGAGGGAAGGGCGACCATATGGCAGAGTAGAATAAAGTAGCTCAGGAAGAAATTAGTCATATCCAGATATTGTAAGGCATGTGGGGTTGGCAGGGAGAGCATGAGAAATCATGAGAGAAGAGAGAGAAAATGGACCAGGCAGGAGAGGTTTATAACATTTTAACATCTAAGGTAAGCATATGCAAAGCAGAATAGGGAAAGAAATAAAAGTTTTTATAAGACTCAATACATAAGGAATAACGTGGAGGACACTGGGAGATGGAGAGAAGTGTGCTGGGGGAAATCGGAGGGAGAGACAAACCATGAGAGACTGTGGACTCTGAGAAACAAACTGAGGGTTTTGAAGAGGAGGGTGGCAGGTGGTTGGGTGAGCCCAGTGGTGGGTATTAAGGAGGGAATTTATTACATGAAGCACTGGGTGTGGTGCATAAACAATGAATTTTGGATCCCTGAAAATAAACTAAAAGAAAAAAAAGACTGACTACAGACATGGACCTCAGTGTAACACAGATATGGAACTCACTGTAATACCAGCCACTTCCCACCGACACACACAGACTATGATAATAATAAATAATAATGCAATTAAGAAAATTGCCTGCCAAATAATTTTTCCTCTTTTTTATTTTTATGATTATTATTTTTATTTTATTTTTAAAGTTTTTATTTAAATTGTAGTTAGTTAAAATAAGGTTAATATTAGTTTCAGGTGTACAGTATAGTGATCAACACTGCCATACAATGGCTTAAATAAAAAAATGAAAAAAAATTTTTTTAAAGATTTTATTTTTAAATAAAACCTCTACACCCAAGGTGGATTTCAAACGTACAACCCCACGATCAAGATTTACATATTTTACTGACTGTTCCAGCCAGGCACCCCAACAAATAAAAATTTTATAAAATTGTTGAGTTTGTGGGAGTCTCATTTGCTTAGTCAGTTAAGTGTCTGCCTTTGGCTCAGATCAGGATCTCAAGAGTCCTGGGATCGAGCCCCATATTGCTCATGCTCTCTCTCTCTCTCTCTCTGGCTTTTGCACTTAAATAAATAAATAAAATATTTTTAAAAAAATTGTTGAATTTGTTTAACTAGTTTTAAACTAGTAGACAGAGATGAAGATAAAGTATGATGTAATGGCACGGAAAAATACAACTTACACGTTTTAAAAAAAAATGTGCAATGCAAGTTACCTCACTTCTTTTATCACCACACTGGAACTTTCCCTACTGAGTTGTTGTAATGTAAGGACCTATTTTATATTTTTATATTTTAGCAAGAGGCTTTCATTGAGGTTAACCCTTAAACTGTCCTTGCTCCCCTTCCCCCAGGGGGTTCACTTTTAAAAACAAGTCCTGGTAATCAGCTCCAGGTAACAAAGCCCATATACAAAAGTGGGTCAGGCCAGGTGGAGACATCAATCAGCGGGAGGGGGGGCGGTGTTTGCATATTGTCTCCCTAGATACTAAGGAGTATGCCCCACTCCTCCACCCTTTGGGAACCTTTTTGGCACTAATCCTAATCAAGGTGTAATAGGCTGGGTCAAATGTCTATACTAGGGTAAATTGAACCTCAATTGGTCATCTAGCCTCACTGTGAAGTTTCCTGTGTGTGTTAAAATCTCATTGGTCACCTGTGCGTGGCCAGGCCTGACTGCATGGCCTTTGCCCTTAAAAGCTAGACTGTGAAACAGCAAAGGGTTGCCTTCTCTCATAAGAGGTGTGGCCCCAAACGTTCGGTTAGATTCTTGATGCTTCGCATGAAATAAAGCTTTGCTTGACCTTTGCTTTACATCAGTCTCGCTCCTTTAATCATAGACCCATTATTGGGGCATAACAGTATTAATCTTAAAGTTATAAGTCCACAATGCATCCATCATCCATTCTACCCCTTAACATTCCCCTTTGGACAGACCCATGATCTAGAACAAGCCTTATTTTATAGTGCCTTGTAGGAGATTTTTGCTGCTTCCTAAATTGCCTACTTTCCTCTCACCATTACCACGGAAATTGGGTCCACTGAAACAAAGGGGTAGTGTAAGAAATTAAGACTTCCATAAATCTCTTTAAATAATAAAGTATAAGATAGTGATACCTTTTTTTCTGCCACATAACCAATTCTTGCAAGAATAAGGTCATATAAGAGAATTTACAACACATGCTAGCATTATCCTACTGGACCCAGACCATTTGTATGTTTCTCTGTCTCTGAGAAATGTAGATACTTACATGACTGAAACCTAAAAATTGTTTGATATGACCACTAATATCACCTACATTATTTTAAAGCCTGTTTAAGGCTTCTGTAATACATAGGCTTTGTAAACACTTATTAAGCATCTTGTATATATCAAACACTTTAAAAATCTCTGCTTTAAAAAAAAAAACTCTACCTCAATGGAACTTTGAGTCTGAAAAAGATACAGGCAATATACAAGGCAACAGATAGAATAATTACATATTTGATTATATACTCTGAGGATGTCACCTTAAATTGATATGAAAATGATCAGAAGGATCTGGATTTCTTGTCAAAATTTTTTGCCTTAAAAAGAAATTGATATTTAGGGAAAGTTGTTACTGAAAGAGGTCCTGTGTCAACCAAAAATGTTAAACCATGATCTCGCTAAATTTTCCAGTTGTGATCATTGCTTTGTTTAGCTGTCTTCTATTAAGACTGAATTTAGTAATTCAGTCTCAGATTCAGTAAGTCTTATTTTTAAAGATTTTATTTATTTATTAGAGAGAGAGAGGGAGGGGCAGAGGGAGAGGAAGAACCAGACTCCTTGCTGAGCAGGCAGCTGATGCAGGACTGGATCCTAGTACCCTGGCATCATGACCTAAGCTGAAGGAAGACACTTAACCAACTGAGCCACCCAGGCACTCTAGACTGTAAACTTCTTAAAGGTAAAAAAGTTTATTCTTCTAGTAGTTCCACAGACATTTCTAACATCCATAAAAAAGCATGTACTGATGTAAAATGCCAGCAAATCAAATTATTTAAAAAAGAAAGAAAGAAAGAAAAGATATATCTGGATAAAGAGAAACAGAAAATCTAATAATACATTGAATTATTACAGCAAAGAGTGGAGGAAGAGAAAATAAATATGAGATAGAAATTTCCACTAAAAGAAAAAAATTGAATAAGGCAGGAGATTTAGAAAATTATTATGACAGACTTGAGAAAAAAATAAAATAGGAATTTTTAGAAAATAGCAATGAATGAAAAGGTAAATTGTTCCTACCTCTATAATATTAGCTGTTTGTTGTTGTTGTTGTTGCTAATTTACCTACTTATGCTAATAAACAAAGAAAGGTTTCATTTAGAGATAAGGTTTCTCTCTCTATATATATATTTTTTCCATTTAGGGATAAGGTATATGTATATATACATATATATATATACATATATATATATTTTTTTTAAATTTTAATTGTTAGAAAATGTGTCACAGAAAGTGTTTAAACTTTAAGATACAGATGCAACATGTAATGAACTGCATTGTTTGAACGTCTAATTTGTAAATGCTGTTAGAGGAAACTTGGTGGAAATGTTCTTATGTGATTGTGTTTCTGGAACTAAGTATATTTATTAATAAGGAATAGTCTAAAATTATGAAATGACCAGGAGCGGACAATTTTCCTAATCCTATCAGCTCTTTGCAGCTCTTTTATTAGCCCCCTTCAGGAATATCAGCTTTTTTATCTAATTAAATTTTATATTAATGTGCTTTTGACTTTTGGCCTTTCTCTTCCTTCTGCTCTTTTTTTCCCCTAAATTACATGTTTCTGTTTAACAGCTACTATCAATTCTTTGATATGAATTCTCAACATCAATTTACTAACTCCAGAGATGAAGGAGCATCAATATTTAGAAGCGAAGAATACAAAGCCTTCGACATCTGGATGGCTCAGTCACTTAAGAATCTGCCTTCGACTCAGGTGGTGATCCCAGGGTCGTGGGATGGAACCCCAGGTTGAACTTTCTGCTCAGCTCCCTTTGTTTGCGTTCTCCCTCTCTTTGTCAACGAAATAAAATATAATAAAATAATGTAAATAATACATTTATTTATTTATTAAAATGCAATTATTACACAATACATAATGTATTGCATAATTATAATAATGGTTAAATAATTTATTAAATATTTATATTAAATATATCAATTTAATTAAATAAATATTTTTAGAATTTAAAATATTTCACATTTAGATTATTAAATATTAAATCATTAATTTAATAAATAAATATCTAAACATAATTAAATAAAATAATTTATTTATTAAAATGAATAAAATAATGTCATTATCTGAGCATGTATTTTTAAATAGTCTAAAAAAAACCATGTAATAAAGTCTACATACATTGAGTTTAGATATTTATACAAGTTAACCCAGACACTCAACCCACAGACAGTTTCAAAACTTTTGTTTTTATCTACTACTCAAAATACGATTTTAATGTATTTATTTGTAACTTTGACATAGCAAGGAAACTTGGAGGAAAAGGAGACATTTGCTTTTAATATTTGAAAATTATTTGGTGATTTTAAAAAAATAAAAACCTTAACACGTGAGCATTTCTTCTTAAATAACACTGTGAAGTTTCTGAGTCGCATTCTATTAAAAGTGCTGATAAAATGGCCTCAGTTACTCATTTAAATTATCAGCTGAATGGGTAACAAATGAAGTAGAGAGCTTTTTAATTATTTATGAATGTATTGCTTGTGGATGGAGTGCCACATAGAGTTACCTCTCTTTTTGGCTTTGTTTTGTGAGCAGCAGTGGAATCTATGAATGAGATTAAACATAAGGACATTCACAGAAATTCTTAATGAACTTCTGGGGAAGGGCAATAAGTGCAAGGACAAACTGCAGCAAGACTAATTACAAATTTCAAGTGGTCATCGCTTAATTATAGAAGCTTTTAAGTTCAAGTAATATATCATTTTTATGAGCCTATCATATTGTATTAATTACCACAAACTGCACTCTTGAACACTTATCTTTTCACATATTTCTTATTCTTAGTACTTAAAATTACCCTTATGATTGATAAGTAAATGGATTTTACTGACAATGCATTTATTTACATAAATAAATAATGCTGTTTATATATATAAAAACAATTGAATATGTGTATGTGTTCAATGAATTTTTTTTCAAATTAACATCTTAATTCTACCACATTAGTTACAAATAAATATAGACTTTATAGATTCATCAAATATTTTATTCTCAAATTTATATGTCCTTTGTGAAGTAAATGAAACTGTATATATTAAATATAATCCTATCACATGTAACAGTTACTAGTGCATCCCAGGACATACATAGGTCAGGTCCTCCTCAAGGCATCACGGATAACTGGATTTAACTTTCTATCCTAGGAGTCTTCTGTATATTTCTGTGGCTTTTATACTACAATCAGGAGGAAGAATTCTTTTGCTAAAAGCTTCCAAATGACTATGCGAGTAGATTATTTGTAGACTAGTGATATAATATTATAGTTTAATATGTGAAGCATGATAAAATAAAATGCCATTGCCATATTTAATTTGTTCAGTAAAGCATTCATTTAGTTATCAAGCATTCATTTTCTTTTTTTAAAGATTTTATTTATTTATTTGACAGACAGAGATCACAAGTAGACAGAGAGGCAGGCAGAGAGAAAGGAAGGGGAGCAGGGTACCTGCTGAGCAGAGAGCCTGATGTGGGACACTATCCCAGGACTCTGGGATCATGACCTGAACAGAAGGCAGAGGCTTTAATGCACTGAGCCACCCAAGAGCCCCAAGCATTCATTTTCTTTATACAGAAGAGATAGAACAATATTATATAGTAGAAAAGACAGTAAATAATCTAGAAACCTTGATCATTTTGTTTTGGCAATTTTAGAACATAAAATTAGCTAAAGCTCAAGTGCAAGTTATATTTGTATCATAGGAGGAAAAGTTAATTAAAAGTTTGTTTATTACCATAGTTTAACACTTCAACGAAATGATAACGAGTCCAAAATCAATGAATATATGAAGTATACAATAAAAACAATAATCTTGAGTGTATGTGACTCACTGTAGGTATTGATAGGCTAGAAATCAAAGGGAAAGTATCTATAGGGTTTGTTCAGTTCCATGCTCATCAGATTAATAGGCTTTCTCATATTGCTTCCTTCACCACATTAATTTGTCTAATGAAGTTTTCAAGAGTTAAAGACAGTGATAGGTTCATGGCTGGAGAGAAGGTACAGAATCTAAGATAGTTCAGCAGTGCTTATTATTTAAGAGAAAGACAGCATGGGAGGTGAGGGGTATATCATGCATCCTGTTTTCACTCCCTTTGTGGAGCACCTACCCTGGAGGTCATGTAATAATAACCAATGACCAAAAAACAATAAAAAAACCCAAACATCCATGTGGAAGTGCCATCCCTGCCTGGAGATGAGTAGACTGCTCAAACAGATCCTGGGCAGGCATCTCAGCCCAGGCCTGTGCTGGGGAAGCTGGTTCATGGCTTTGGGCGCAATCAGGAAGCCAGCAAACTGACGGGAGAGTGCAGCCAGGGTTAACAGGACTGATGATCTTTTTGCAGCCAGGCCGCGGGTGGACACCCGCTCAAGGAGCCAGGCTAGGAGGCTGCCCAGCGCCAGCGCTGGCAAAGCTTGCAGCCCCCGGGGCTTCCCCCCGCGCCCCAGCCAGGGCGGGGCCTCAGGAGGGAGGGGGGCGGGGCGGCGCGGAGAAGGGGCTATGCTAATTGCCAAAGCGAAAAGGGAGCTCGCGGAGGACTCAGGAGGGAGGGGGGCGGGGGCGGGTGGAGGGGGGCGGGGGCGGGTGGAGGGCGGCGGGGAGAAGGCGCTTTGCTAATTGCCGAAGCTAGAAGTGAGCTCACAGAGGATGTGGCTGAGAGTCTGGGAGGAGGTGGAGGGGCTGGCGGAGGAGGGGCGGGCAGCGCCGCGGTGCTGTGCTGCGGCCCAGTCGGGACTGCAGGACCCACCGGACTCGCCCCCCGTGCGCTCCCATGTGAGGCCTCGCTGTCCCGCTCCTGCTGCCTGCTGCCCCTCCCCGCCCCAAGGCTTTTCAGGACCACCCTCTGCACACAGGTAAAGTGACACCGCGCCGCGCCCTCACCTGGAGCAGAAAGCGCGGACCCGACCTGGGGGCGGAGAGGGGGGTTGTGGAGGCCCAGCCTCCCGCGAACCCCAGGGCACCGGGACCATGCCAGACGCTGCGCCAAACCCAGGTCCGCATGGGGTCGGGCTGGGGACAGCGCCTTGCGAGGTGCCCCTCGCTAGCGGGCGCGCTAGCCGCCATCTTTTGGCAGCCCCATGCGCCCCTGCTGAGGACCCCCTTCCCTCCCCCACCGTGGCCCCGCTGCTTTTGTTCTGGACTTGGGATCCCAGGTGGAAACTAGTCCCTCAGACCTCCCTGGCAGCAAGGAGGGCAGGGAGGGATTCTTGGTTTTCTGCCCTGGCTCCTCCTCTCTCCCCATTCACATGCCTTCTGGCTTCCCTTTCCTCTCCTCATTGTCAGTTTTCTTAAATGGTTTTCTTCTGCATGTTGACCCGAAGAGCTATTTCATGAATGAATATACACGAAACTGAGTTGGAGCCCACCTGTGAGAGCCCAACTGTAGTGGCCTTTCATTAGAATGGTCTCTGGTTCTAGCCTCAGTTCAGAATACTGCATGTACCTGAGGATCAAGTCCAGATGTTTCTTTCATCTCTGACTTGAATTTGAAATCCTCCTCAGACTTCAGCTTCCAGGATTTCTCCAGTCCTTGCTCTCCCACTGTCTTGGTGGGGATCCGCCATGAGTGTTGAACACAGGAATGAATGAATGATATATACCCCAGATTGCTGGGGCTTTCTCATGTTTTGCTGAGGTTGGAAAGGCTTGGTAGAGACCCCCTGTAAGCAGATAGAGAGCTGCATGCAATTGCTTAGATAAACGTGTTCCCCACTTAATTGCTTGGGCATTGAACATTTCGCCCTTAACCTGTGGCTGGAGCAGTTAGGAGGAGACAATCTGGAGGTGAATCAGTAGATGGCTGAATCCACATGGTGGTGGTCTGAGTTTGGGAGATTTTCCTGGAGATTCAAAGGAAAGATCTAAATTCTTCCAGTGGGGAGTGGTAAACATTTTATCGATGGGAGATGGAAAATAAATGGTCTGGTTAACCTTTCCCTCCCCCTCAAAACCCATTATTTGAAAACACAAAAAGGGAAGTGAAGGGAGAAATCCTCCCACTCCCATGCCCACTCACCTCCATAGCCACCTCCTCTTCCAAGAACCTAGCAGACAAGGTGCCAAGAAGTGTTAGGTACCAGCAGTGGTCTCAGGTACTCAGCATGATCTCATTCAAGGATCATGGTGAAAGGCATTCAAAGAGATTGTGGGGGCACAGGGATCCAGTTAAGGGGAACAAGTTTAAGGTTTGCCTGGTCCCCTAAAAATTAATGGCACTAGAGAAGATGAGCTTTGGGAACTATAGCTTAATGGATACAATGTGTTAAAAGCTTCAGTGAGTCATGGTGGGAAGAGGCTATGAGGGCAGCAAACACAGTCTTAGATGATGTTATTAATAGCACTACAGGCTCTAGATTTCCTGTGGTGGTGTTCTTGGCAAGACCAGCCCGGCCAAAGTGGATACTCTCAACCTGGAACAGAGGGTCTTGGAGATGCCAGCACGTGAGGTATGATGAGAGGGTAAAATGATAGGAGGTGTCCTTTGGAAGGACTGACTCCTTGACTTTAAAAGGGAGAACCCAAATCTGTAGGTGAAATCTTTCTGGCTACAAAGAGGGCCAAGGCCTCCTAAGGTCAAGGTCTCCTCGTCACTTGCAAAGATGTCGAAGAACATATTCAGACATTTCAAAGATGTCCTCATATCATTGGTTCCCACTCTGGAATTCTATCAATAAGGTGAGAGTTCCTCTAGTTGAAAAAGAGATCTAAAAAGACTTCCCTTTCTCATGTAATTTCTGTAACCTCCAGGACACACCCACCTCCCCCTTCCAGCTCTGTAATGAAGCCACAGCTGGTGCCAATTTGTGGAACTCCTTAAAGGCTATTCTCCCTTATATACCCCCGGACCAAGTTCCCATGCTCCCTCACCTGATTTCCTGCACTCACCTCCCACCTGGTGTGTTCACACCTGCAAGTGCCTTTTACCAACCCCTTTGCCAAAAGGCAGCCAGAGTGACCTTTCAAAGACCTATCAGTTCCTGGCATTTGTCTCCATAGAAATCTGCACTGATCTTCTAACAAATTCTCAGTCCTCCAAAGGCACCCATAATCCTCCCATTAGTCTCTTCATACCCCTCCAACTGACTGATGCCTGTTCTGCCCCATCTCTCTGCCCTTCAACCACACTGCCTCCTTCTTCCTGTGGAGACCTCTCATGGCACCTGCCTCCAAGCACAGGTGATTCCCATTGATGGGAAGACCCTCTTCTCTCCCCCATCTCCCCACTCCAGTTACTCCCATTTATTCGTGAGCTCACAAGCCCCATGGTACACACTCTCCATGCAGCCTGCTCTCTCTTTTCTAGCACTGGCCTCCGTTTCTAGCTGTGCTTGTGTCATGGATGTCCCTCCCCAGCCAGCCTCCAAGCTCTCCTTCCCTTTAGCTCCAACACCTGACACAGTGCCTGGCACGTAGTAAGCCTTCCTAGCTTCAAAGAGCCTCACTGAGGGACTGAAAGCATTTTTAAAATGTCACTACGTAGGCTCCAAACTGTAGGCAGAAAAAGCTTTGCCTGGATTGACATTTTAGAGACGTATTCGTCAAGTTGGATGTGTTCACTGACTTTGCCTTGTAAAATTAAAAAAAAAAAAAAAAAGGACCTCTGTATCGCTTCGCATCTACCAAAGGCGCATGTATACTCCTAGACCACGTTATGAGCTTAATGGAAGGAGACAAGATGTTTTCGCTAAGAAAATGTATAAGACTGTTGAGGTCAAGTGGGAGGAAACAGTCCGTTTGTTGGAGCATTGCTATCTTACTCTATCACAGCCACTCTTAAAAATCTGACACGGGGTGAGTCAGAATTGTCTGTCGGAGATGAGTTAGATCTGGCTCATGTTCCTACAGACATGAAAGCCAGAAACGAAGAAGGAGGCTTTGAAAGCGTGGGTTGAGGAGGCGGTGTGGATCACTACGATGAGCTAAGTGCCCAGGGCCACCAGCAGACATGCTGGCCTGTGTCCTTCCTTTGTTCTGGGGTCCCTCTTGCACCATGTGGTGAGGCTGGTGGCTGGGAGCAGCTCAGGACAGGACCTGGTGGCATCTTACCTCTCCCACCCTCCTGTGGGCTCCAGTGGGCTCCAGTAGGTCCCAAGGGACAGCCTGCCTTCTTTGAAAAGCCCAGTAGCACTGGGAGCAGAAACTAGGACCAAAGAGTGAGCACCCTGTTCGACAAGCTGGACCAGCCACCTCTTCTTCAGAGGCAGGGGGAGCCCTGGCATGCTGACTCCTCCCTTCTCCCTTTCCCCTTTCCTCTCTTCCTCCCTCTTTCTTTCCCCTCTCTCCTTCCCTGGTGGTGCCCTTTCCCAATGCCCTCTTCATCCCTTTTCCTTTCTACATACCTGTCTTCCTGAGTTTCTTCTCTTTCCTCCCCATTACTTCCCTTCATCTGAATCTCCTCTTTGGTCCCTTTGTCCCTGCTCTCTGCTCCTCCTCCCCTTCCCTGGCCCCTGTTCAGCTCCATACTGAATGCAGGCAGAGCTGGACTAACATGCTCACTTGCTAGCTCAGCCACCCTCCAGAGAAGTCACTCTTCGGTGGCCACCTTCCTGACCCCCTGGTCGCTTCTCCACTTGTTCAGATATTGCTCTGAAGTCTGAGGAGGACAGAGCGGGGCTGCCACAGAAGCAGGCCAGAGGAGAAACCAAACCATGTGTCCACACTGTCCCCCAGCACTGCTGCTCTGAGAGCTTTCTGAGTCCTCAACAGGGTTAGGATTTAGGGGCTTCTTCAGAACCGGGAGTGAAAACAACCATAGGTCAAAAGAAAAGCTACGGCCCCCACACAAAAATAATAATCACAAATGAAAACTATGTTAACTCTGAGTCCCAAAGTCGAAAAATTGCCTTGAATCTGTCACTAGAAAGCACCCAAGGCCTCACTCTCTGGGTTCTGGGTGCCCTGGGAATGGCAGGAGGCTCTGACAGGCGCGTGGGAGTGCCGAACTATGGGGGCTAGCCTGCCCGCTGGCGGGGGTGAGGCGGTACCCCCTGTGGCACTGTCCTGGCCTGACCCCCTGCGGACAGGGTGTGGCGCGGCATCCAGTGTGGTCCTGGTGCACTGGGGTTGGCGGAAGGCTGGGCCCCACCACCCCACACCCTGCTCCTGGCTCGTGTTTTCTGCTTCAGGTGAGGGCGCGTCGCGGTGTCACTTTACCTGTGAACAGAGGGTCCTCCAGAGAAGCCATGGGGCGGGGAGGGGCAGCAGGCGGCCTGAACGGGAATGGGACACCGCAGCGTCTGGGGCTAGGCTGGAGCGTGGGAGCGCAGGGGCAGCGAGTATGGTGGGTCCTGCTGTCCCGAATGGGCTGCAGCACAGCACCCTGGCGCTGCGCGCCCCTCCTTCCCGCCTGGGCAATTAGCAAAGCCCCTTCTTCAGGCCGCCCCCGACCCGCCCCTGCCCCCCTCCCTCCTGAGTCCTCTGAGAGCTCACTTCCAGCTTTGGAAATTAGCAAAGACCCTTCTCTGCGCCGGCCCCGCCCCCTCACTCCTGAGGCCTGAGCACTGGCATGCTACTGCATTGCCAGCACCTGCGCTGGGCAGCCTCCTAGCCTGGCTCCCTGAGTGGCTGTCCACGTGCAGCCTGGCTGCGAATAGATCATCAGTCTTAAACGCCGGCTGCACTCTTGGGTCAGTTTGCTGGCTTCCAGATTGCGCCCAAAGCCAGGAACCAGCTTCCCCAGCACAGGCCTGGGCTGAGATGCATGCCCTGGATGTGTCTGAGCAGTCTCCTTGACTCCAGGCAGGGATGGCACTTCGACCTGGATGTTTGGGTTTTCTGTTTGTTTTTTTTGGTCATTGGTTATTACATGACCTCCAGGGTAGGTGCTCCACAAAGGGAGTGAAAACAGGACGCCATATATAAGCATACAGCCATTCTAGAAAAATAGCTTGGGGTTCTCCTGGAAACGCTGCATTGGTCCTTGCACTATGGTTTAATAGAAAAGGGATTATGCACCAAGTTACTTAAATGAGCATAGGTTGAAATCGTTTACTGAGAGTAAATATTTTAAATAGTTATATTTTAACTAAATCTATCATCAATCATAAATCTATTACACGAAGGTTACAGGCAATTTAAAAGCAAGAGCACTCTCTTCAGGGTTTTAAATAATCCTTGTCTGTCTTGGCACATGAGAATGCAAAGATAGGAAATGGTTTGTAAAAGATCATATAATAACTTTTACTAATTCTATTTATTTGACAGACAGAGATCACAAGTAGGCAGAGAGGCAGGCAGAGAGAAAGATGGGGAAGCAGGCTCCCGGTCAAGCAGAGAGCCTGATGAAGGGCTCGATCCCAGGACCCTGAGATCATGACCTGAGCCCAAGGCAGAGGCTTAACACACGGAGCCACCCAGGCGTCCCCAGATGAAATACATTTCTGACTTAGAAACTTCAGATAGAATTATTTTGTCCATGATGACAACTGAAGAAAATGTGTCTTCCCTAAACCTAACCTACCAACGCTGAAACCTAAGCTGACCTTAAAGCCCAAACTAGAACCCTGAATCCCAAACCTGGAATGGAACCCAAAGCCTGTACCTGAGCACTGGATCCAAGCCCTGAACCACGAACCCAAACCCTAAACCAGACCTCCAAGTCATGAAACCTGAACCCAAATCTCAGCATGAAGTCAAACCCCAAATTTGACCTTGAACTTTATCCCATAAGCCCTGAGTCTTAAAGCCTAAATCATAAACTTAAAGCCCTAAACTATAACTCTGTTCCCTTGTCCTTCACTCTAAACCCTCACCCTAACACTAAACCCAAAGCCTGATCTAGAACTCTGACTAAAACCTGAACCTGTACCCAAATTCAAATGCTTCACCACACTTTGCTTATGCACTTGCCATTGATGGATATTTGCAGTTTCTACCTTTTGATTCTTGTGAACATTGTTTGGGTTGGGGGCTAGGGTTAGGGTCTTGGATTAGGGTAGGGTCCAGGCTTGAGACCAAGTTGAGGTCAGAGTGTGGGTCTGCATCAGGGCCATGTTCAGTGACACTGTTTGGGTCAAGGACTGTTGTAATTCCACATTGTTTCCAATTCATTGTTCCTTAGCTATTTGGGGGGAAGTTGGGGGGTATTGGGCTCCATGCAGCTTGAATTTCCGGAATGAAATGGCATCAGCTGGACCCCAGGAGGGAGCAGGACCTTCCACTGAAGGGTGAGCTCCCACAGTCCTGCACTGCCTTGCACCGCCTGCAGAGGGCGCCAGACCCCAGCTCCCGCCCTGAGCCAAGGCTGCACAGCCACAGCTGGGACCAGAGCCCCGCCTCTTCAGGACCCACTGTGGAGACTTCTGGAGAATGTGGGGCGCCTCCCACCCTGACAGGACAAGCTGAGGAGGGTGTGGCTCTGCATCCACACTGACCGGACCCGTTGTGGAGGACGCGCCCACACTGGCAGCAGTCCAACCTCCTAAGGACCAGATGCTGGAGGAGCTGAGGAGAAGCCGCCTGAGTGCACTGTCAAGGGGTTCGTGGTCTCAGGACCCCACAGAGGAAGGGCGCCCTGTGTAGACACTGGGGCTTCCGTCGTTTTGTGTGAGGAGACGTGGCCTCCTGCTGTGCTGTGCGCGGGGCTGTGGGGTCCCCCCTTTCTGGGCTCGGGTGCTCCTAGGTCCTCATCTGTGTTTGTGTGCTCACGGATTAGGTTCCTTGGGCTCCTCAGATGGTCTGCAGTCAGGGAGCGTCCCCCTGCTTCGGTGCTTGTGCTCTCCCCACCTCAGCCCTGCGGGGTCCTTCCCGTGTCCACACCCACTCCAGGCTTGCACCGAGTCCGGAAATTCGGGAGCCAGAGTGAGGACTCTGTAGACGGTTTTGGGGAGAGTAGGTATTTTCCCAGTGTGGGTTCTTCCCTGAGCACAGTGCCTCCCCATCTCTGTGTGTACCCCTCCCTGTCTGTCGTCATTGTTGCAGGGCTGTCAGATGACAGGTCTGTCACCTTCTTGGTTCAGGGGCCTCCCGGGTATCTTACTGTCTTGGATGCAGTTGTAAATGAGATCGTTCTCTGCAGTCTCTATTTGATGGTTCCTTCCGAGCACGTAGGAGTGCCACTAATTTGTGCATATTGATTTTGTTTCTTGCAAGTTCTTGTATTTATTTGTTCGATTGGCCTTAAACTCAATCTCCCAGTTATTTGACCAGCAGAATGTATTTAATTGGGAAGAGCAGAGAATGGCATTCTGGGCTGAGCAAGCTAAGGTCCCATCACAGGCAAGTGCGAGAAACAAAGGAGATTAACATTATTTCATGGAGGAGGAAGAAGTTGGGAAGGGTGCTTGAAGGAAAGTCCCTTGGAGAAAGGCAGGGTGATGGAGAATTCTCACCAGCTGAGCTGCAAAGCTCCTACAAAAAGTCAGGAGATGAACCTCCACCTTCCCGTGTGGGGCCTGGAATTGGTGAGTCTCTCCTGTGGGGGATTGCAATGTGGAGTCTGTAATGGGCACTGAGCAGAAGGCGCCCTCTTCCAGCCTCCCCTTCTGGCATCCCCAGTCCACTTTACTGGGGTTTCCCTTCCTGCTTTTGCACAGTTCTAACCAGCTTGTGGTGGAACGTTGTGGAAAAACTGAAATTCCAAATCCACTGCTTCTACTGCACCTGAGATACAGGGGCCCATGATTTAATTCTCCCACGAGTCTCTTGCTAACATGTGTCCTCTCCATGTTGGGTGACCTGGATCTGGGAGGGCTTGGCCTCCATCCCAAAGTCTGATGTTCTCTCTGCTTCCGTGTCGTCGTGCTAACATGGATGTTTGGAAGATTCATTTCCTCTGTGGTGATTTCAAAGTGCAGTCAGCTTGTTATAGCAGCACAAATACGTGCTGTCTCCACACTCAGATTCCCCAGACGTCATTTCTTTACCACGTTTGCCACTTCACACGGGATGCTTCAGTGTGTTTGATCCCACACCAGGACAATGTCCTGCAGAACCACCACATAACCTGAAATGAGGAGATCATTACAGAACCCATCCAAGGGTTACTGTTAGGAACCAGGGACATGGCAGGACAGACCTGAAGACCCCATGGAGAGCTGTCAGGGTTGCTGAGTTGACAGTGGAGGTGAGGGTGAGTGTCTGGCTCTGGCTTTGTGTCCAGGAGTCAGCTCTGTGTGGGTGTGTCCTCAGCTAGGCATGCAGATTTCTGCTCCTCTGAATCCTTTCCGGAGTTCCAAATGGCACAGTTTCCTTCTGGGCAGCAGGCTGAGTCCTCTGGGATTGCCCATGTGTCCCCAAATTGTAGGGCACCTACTGCAAGGCCTTTGGGGTCAGAATCCTGAGAACCGAACCAAACCAAAGGTTATGGTTAGGGCCCACCACATGGCAGGCCCGATCTGCCAGCACTCTGTCCATCTTTCTGGGGGAGGTAGCAGTCGAGGGATTTGTTCAGGGTGAGTGTCAAGCTCCAGGTTTGCATCCAGTGGCCTGCTGAATATGGGGGTGTCCAGAGGTAGGAATGCAGATTTCAGTTCCTCTGAATCCTTTCTGGAGTTTCAAATGGCATGGTTCCTTTCAGGGTGGCAGGGTGAGTCCTATGGTGTTCCTCACTGTCCCCAATCTCTGAGGTTTTAGAGCCAGGCCGTCGGGGACAGACCTCTCAGGACAGAATCTAGGCTTAAGAGTTTGTGCCTATGGGCATGGCTGCACTGATCTGAAAGCACTGTGGCGAGGATCACAGGGGTCTGAGTTGAGAGCATTGTTCAGGATCAGTATCAAGGTCTGGGTTTGTGTCCAGTGGACCGCTGAATGTGGGGGTGGTCTCAGATGTCCAAGACGATTTCCCCTACTCTGAATCCTTTCCAGCATTCCAAATAGCCTGGTTTCCTTCTGGGTGGCAAGCTGAAATCTCTGGGATTTCTCAGGTCTTGCCATTGCCCTTGCAAGGGCAAGATACTTTTTACAGTAAAAGAATTCCCCAGATGAGCTGAACAGCAGAAAAGACACAGCTCAAGAGTTAATCAGTGAACAGGAATATCATGCCAAAAACTTCTTTGATAACACACTACAGAGCAAGGGAAGATAGGAGAGAAAGCTGAGATATAAAGGACAAACCCTCCAACTTTCCAACATCATTCCCTACTTGTTTATTTCCATTGCTGTCAGCTCATTCCCAGTCAAAAATAAGTCACATGAGCCAGCCTTTTTTCTTCCTGAGATTGGGGCACTGTAAAGCCCACCAGAGGGGCCAAGGGCACCCCTATACCTGCTGAGCTGAGCCCATTTGTACCCCAACCGTGAGGAGGTACCAGCCTGTCCCCCTGGTGCTCCATGGTCTGTGGCAGTCCTTCCTTCTGGACACTGCTTTGCTGCTCTATTTTCGATAACCCTGGTCTCAAACTAGGGATTGCTCCTGGAAGAGGAACTCAGGGAGATGAGGCTCAGGAGGGTCTCCCTGCCTGGAATCTTCGTGTGAGGAGTGCACAGCCAACAGATTTTGCCCAGGGACTTGCAAAATGCAGAGAGGCAGATTTCTTTCCTCTCTTTCTCTCTCTCTCTAGCCTCATACTAACCAGGAGTTCTTAGAACTTTCTTCAGTGACTTCTTTGTGTAGCTTGGCCACTTTTTCACAGAAAGGCCACTTGAGCATGATGAAACACACGTATAAGCAATTACATTAAAAAAAAAAACAATAAGCCAATGTACACAGACCTTTGACAGCAGCACAGGACGCTCAAGGGACCAGAGTCCCTACCTTGGGCAATAGTGGTAGAGGCCGGGTTCTGCCATGCAGGTCCCTAGACCTTTGGCAGTTTCCACGATTGCAAATCCAGACATGCAGAATCCTGAGGGACAACCTACTAACTGCAAAAGAGCAAAAATTCATCAGGATTCAGAGAGTGGAAATCCATTTGTACTGGAAAAGAAAGAAGTAGGCTTGCTGTGAATCCAGCAGGGAGGACAGGCATAGATAAAGGCTGGTGTATGGGTCACGGAAACTATTGTTTCTCAAGGGTCCTGCTGTCTCTGTAAAATGCTATGAGGACTGTCTCTTGGGGACCTCCTGCTTTCCTACCAGTGACACCCCCAGATTCTGCTTTGCTAGTCCCATGGATTCCTGGGGATACCCAGTTGATAAGCTATGCTGTCCTCATGACAACACTTGCTAATGGACTGAATGTTTGTGTCTTGTCCCAATTCAGATGTTGAAGCCCTGACCCTCAAGGAGTGCCATCAGGAGGTATGGGCTTTGAGAGGTGGTGAGGTCATGAGATTGGAACACTTGTGAATGAGATAAAAGCACTTCTGAGAAACGACCTGAGAGATTGTTCTGCCAGCTGTCATCCATGCAAGTCTACAACAGAAATATGGGCATTTGTAGATAATGAAGCAGTCTCTTGCTAGATATCAGATCTCCCAGGATCTTGCTTTTGGACTTCTCAGTCTCTAGAACTGCAAGGAATAGTACATGTTTTGCTGTTTCAGCCACCCAGTCTGTCATCATTTGTTGCAGCAACTTGAACTGAATAAAGCAGAGCCCAAGTCCTGGTTAATCCCTGCTTCTACTCATTTCCCCTCAGAAAGAGCTTCTAATCCAGAACTGACCTCTGCTTTCCATACACGTGCTTCAGACTCCTTCTGTGAGAGCCCAGACTTTGTAAAAGACTCCTCCCTCATGGCAACCAGCATTCTGTGACTCCTGAGGACTGTCCTCCCTGACTGTATTGAGTCAATCAAACTGATTTTGATTCTGGAGTCCCAGGATCAAGGACTGCATCAGGCTCCCAGCTTCATGGGGAGTCCGCTTCTCCCTCTGACCTTCTCCCCTCTCATGCTCTCTCTCTCTCTCTCTCTCTCAAATAAATAAATAAAAATCTTTTAAAAATCTGATTTTAACAGACCATAAGCTTGTTCTTGCTGGTCTTTGGAAGATTAGGCATTAGCCCTTCGGAGAAAGTTCTGAATGGCTGCTTCATGAAGGGGTGAACTGTGTCCCCAAAGTCTCTTTTTGCTGCCTTCTAATCACAGATGCTGAGACAAATCCTCCCAGGTGCTGGTTTTTCAAAGCACTTAATGCTTTGGCTTTGAAGTTCCTCACTTGACAGTTCTGCTTTAATCAGTTTGTGACAAAACAGCCAATTGGTGGTGGATGCAAAGTGCACTGATAAAGTTAATATCAGGGAACAATTTTTTGAGTGTCATGCATGTGCACGTGTGTGCACACACATATCCATGTGCTAAGCATTATGGTAAATGTCTGACAAGAACTAAAAGATCAAAAAGTCAGGATACCCCATTAGCTGATATTTTTATTATTCCTACATCCTAATCTATGAAAAACAGGGTCAGAGAATAAGAAGTGGCAAAAAGAATCAAGATTTGAGGCAGTTCGATTTCTCAGCCAGCCTTGATCAATAGGCATGTACACCTGTGTCTAGTTTCAGCTCTGTGTAACCTTGCCATAACCTTGGATAAGCCATTCATCTCTCAAGTTCAGGTTCTTGGTCCAAGGAGGGAAGGGGCACAGGTTGAGTACCTCCAGTGGGACTTCCTGGCAGGCTTGTTCATCTAAGCATTCCTGTTTCAGTTTGAGTAATTGAAGCCAGTCTTTGTTTTACCGAAGGCCAAGCTTGTCCAGTGTGTCCATGCCACCAGCCAACAGCATTTGTCCATGCCATGTAACAACTGAGCAACATTCATAGGAATGGGGGGAGGAAAAGATGTCCACAGGTGTTGACAGATGTTCTGCATGGAGGAACAGGAGCTGGGGCCATCACCTGCTGTTTCTAGTGGCCTTCTCTGTCGAGTTAAAATAAATGGCAATTATTTGCAATGACAGGGGTGAAAGTAGAGGGTATTATGCCAAGCGAAATAAGTCAGTCAGAGAAAGACAATTATCATATGATCTCACTCATATGTGGAGTTCAAGAAACAAACCAGAATCATAGGGGAGTAAAGGAAAAAAATAAAACAAGATGAAGTCAAAGAGGGAGACAAACCAGAAGAGACTTTAAAAAAAAAAGATTTTTATTTACTTATTTGACAAACAGAGATCACAAGTAGGCAGAGAGGCAGGAAGAGCGAGAGAGGAGGATGCAGACTCCCCAGGGAGCAGAGAGCCTGATGTGGGGCTCGATCCCAGGACCCTGAGATCATAACCTGAGTTGAAGGCAGAGGCTTTAACCCACTGAGCCAGCCAGGTACCCCTCAGAAGAGACTCTTAATCACAGTAAACAAACTGAGGGTTCTTGGAGGGGAGAGGGATGGCTGGATGGGGTAACTGGGTGATGGACATTAAGGAAGGCATGTGATACAGTGAGCACTGGGTGTTACAAAAGACTGATGAATCACTAACCTGTATGTCTGAAACTAGTATTATATGTTAATTAATTGTATTTAGATTAAAATTTTCTTTAAAAATAATTTTAAAATAAAATAAGTAACAATCCAATAATGATCAGAGTTATCCAGCAGGGAGTATCAGATCTAGATGTCAGTTAAATTTAAGGGGCTTGCCGAAGTATAGGAGAGTCACGCTAGGTCATTTTCCTGTGTGGGGAAGTCTTCAGGGGCAGTTCCAAAGACAAAGATTATTAATATTTCTCCTTCCCCCATTCCTCCTAGAGCCAAAGATGTTTCCTCCACTCACCCACTGGCCCTGTATGTAGGTGTTGCTTTCTCTCTACCAATCAAAAAATCAGTGAGTAACTATAACTTCACCTTTTCCAATATCCCCCTACCCCCGACCTTTGGTCTTTAATGGCCATGGGCAACAGGGACAAAGACATTTTTTAAAAACTTACAGAGATCTATTATGCTCTACTACCTTGGCCCGCATGGGCCACTGCAAAGGGATTCTGTGAACCGTGTACTCAGATGAATGGTCATTATCTTCAAAAAGGCAGGGGCAGTGATAGACACAGGAACCAAAAAAGCAAGAGTTAACGGACCATCAGAATAATGGAGTACCAACACTTTTATGTCCTTGGCTTGAATCCTCAAGGTCCAGTGTCTCAACAGAATTTTCATTTTGGTCTCATCTGCCTCACTTGTCCACCCCTGGGCCAGTTGGCAGTTATACTGAGAACTGGAAATTTTCCTTAGAAGAGAGAAAGAGTATTTGTCAGGTAAACCAAGGAAATGTCCATTATAGGAAGTTAGGCCTTTTTTCATGGTACTCCATTAGCACCCTCCTGACTGTTAAAGAAAAAAAAAATATTGTGACACCCATTAAAGAGAGTAAGGAAGATTTTATTCAAGGGATGCTACTATGATGAGATTTTATTGTATAGTATGGGAGAGAAATCTGGCTCAGCTCAGACAAATGGAGATTTACAGCTAAAGAGCATGGTGGGGATCACTGAATGTAAAATTAAGATGGAACATCAAGGGTAAGGATGAAGGGATTCTGGCTAAACCATCTGGACAGTAATATTGTTGAAGGAAGGCTAGGGTCATAAACTATTGAGATCAGGGGATAAGGAATTTTTTAAAAGACTTATTAATACATTTTAAAGAGAGGGAGCAGGGGTAGGGGTAGAGGGAGAGGGAAAGAGAATTTTAATCAGACTCTTCACTGAGCATAGAGCCTGAGGTGAGGCTTAATCTCAGGACCGTGAGATCATGACCAGAGTAGAAACCAAGAGTCAAACGTTCAACCAGCTGCACCAACCAGGTGCCCTGGGAATAAGGGATTGGATCAGATATTAAGGGTTATAGATACTGAAGCACCAGGGTGGCTTAGTTGGTTAAATCTCTGGCTTTGGCTTGGTCATGATCTGATCCCAGGATCAAGCCTGGCATTGGGCTTGCTGCTCAGTGGGGAGTCTTAAAAAAAAAAAAGTGGTAAGATACCAGGGGTGAGAGATAAGGAATTTGATCAGATATCAAGAGTAGGATAGAAGATTGCTGAAAAATGACCAAGCAGATTTCTTGCTAAAACTGGGCTAAGTGGGCGGAGCCTAAGGTCAAGCTAGACAGAAAGAGGACTCAGAGGAACTTGACTCGAGTCTGGTCAAGGAGAAAATCTTCATCATCCATGACCATTGTATTTTCTGCAGTCACACATTTTACTAATTCTTTTATCAGACATTCAGTGAACGAGAAACATGAACGCAGCAGCAATAATATAACAAATGTAAGCGCTCTAGAAGAGACAAAGGCAGTATGGGAATCCACCTCATCAGATTTAGAATATGCATGACTCCATGACTGAATTACTACCACTGCTTGACTGTTGAGATTAGATGTAGTACAGAGGATCAGAGGGAAGGGAGGGAAATCTGAATGGGAGTCATCAGAAAGGGAGACAAGCCATGAGGCACCTTTAACTATAGGAAACAAACTGAGAGTTGCTGGGGGGGAGGGGAGTGGGAGACATGGAGAAACTGGGTGATAGGCATTAAGGAGGACACGTGATGTGATGAGCACCAAGGGTTATCCACAACTGATGAGTTACTAAATTCTCTGAAACCAATGATGTACTATCTAATGGCTAATTGAATTTAAATATCTAAAAAAGGCACTTCAAAAAAAAAGATGTAGCATAACTCACAATATCCTTTGAGTGGAAGAATGTGCGGACTTTCCACACCTCTGCTGTCCAAGTCCCATGGCTAGTAGCCACCTGTGGCTAATGACCACTTAAAAGGTGGCCAATTCAAATGGAGAAATGCTGTAAAAGCAGAATAAACACTGGCTTTCAAAGACATATTGTAACCAAAAGTCAGAGAGTATTGCCACCCTCACATCACAAACATCGCATGACTTCTACAGCTAATGAGATTGGGACCCAAGATGAGAGAGGTCAACCTGAAAGTCCATGATGTCAGAAAGAACATGGAGAAGAAAGAGTCACAATCCTGGAGTGGATGGGCTGAGGACTGTCAGAATGCCTTTTTTTTTTTTTTTTTTTTTTGGTGATTCTGTATACGGACAAGGAGAATTCACTGGAGATGACATCTGTATGCCTCACATTTTCAAGGGAAAATTATGAAAACGCATATAGACCCACAGCCATAGTTTAATTATGTTTGAAATATATTCAGAACTACTCCAGTCAGTAAATTGCATATTTTCACATTTAGCTTCTCAATTTTCTCTTCGGCACCTCCCATTCTTGAAATCCCAACACAAATCACATCTCTTGCCTAAGGACCATAAACTACCTCACTATCAAAGGCTACAGTTCATTCATTCATTTGATTCATTCAAAGCAACCTAATCTTGAGTGATGTCTTAGGCGCTCTTCTAGGGACTGGTGACACGGTGAACAAAATAGGTAAAAATCTCACTTTCATGGAGCCTCTCTGGTATTTAGGGGAAAATCTTTCCTTATCAACATGAAAATACTTTTTATGGATGTTGCTTAGAATTTCAGTTTTTTTTTTTCTTGACAGTATCTCAGGTGATCATCTTTGAGGTGGTTCTCCTGAAAATATTTTTGGGGGGTACTGACTCGACTTTCTGAGTCAGACACTTTCCTAAAGACAGGGGTCAAAGGAAAAGTGACAACTGTCACTCTTGCAGTAAGAACAGGGATCACAATGCTTGAAACAGATATGCTGCTCAGCTGTCAGAAAGTCCACAAGGCTCCAAATGTGTGTGGCCAACTAACGGAACCTGTAACTCAGAGGTTATCATCCTGAGAGCAATGGGAAATCCCTCTAGTTAAGGACTCTCCTTGACGGAAGCTTGACAATGGCCTTGATTTACTTACTATGATGTTTAGGTAATTATACACATTAAGAAAAGTGCACAAGGCACTTACATTTCCATGATACCATCAAAGATATTGTTGTTTTATTAAAATGTTACATCTAGAGTTGTAACGTATAGAGTAGTTAAGTCAATCACTATGAGGTACAGGTGAGACTATTGTAACAGCCATACTTCCATAAAAAAGAAAATTTTTTTGTGGTTTCTGATCTAGGAATCAGCCAGTGAATAATTCTATATCAGTGTCCAGTTACCGGGCTAAACATGTAATCTATTTATATTTCTGAGGGTAAGCTGAATTGTGATCACTGAGCCAGCTGTATTCTAGTAACTACTCATTTACCCAACATAACAGATATAAGAAGGTAAAAGGCTTCTAAGGAGACTGGTTACTTATATTTTGAACCACATTTTGGCAGGTATAACTTGCAACTTGTGCTTAGTGGTAAGATTTCTGATATTTACTTTCTCCTTCCTTTGGCAAGTCAAGTTAGTTAAAAAGTAATTAGAGTAGAGTCCATTGTTTTTCTTAAATGCTTACAGAGATATAGAACTCTCAAGTTTCTTTACTAGACAGGATTAGATCACATTAGTGATAAAGATCAGAATGATTTACATTGCTAAAACGAGAACTTCCTGTCAGTTTGGAGAAAGCTCATTTTTATAACCAACATATTGGCTGGGCTAGAGATTAATGAGTGCTATGGGTGGGGTGATGAATGTGATATATTCAATGACCTGTGGAATTTGTTCTGTAATTTCCCCACTCCTCTGGTCAGCAGAGCGTCTTCTTCAGTACCCAGCACTGCCCATAACTGCATTCAGAAAATCACTCCCCAAAAATGGTTATTTGTTTTGCCTTTTTTATAATTTTTTAAAACATTTGATTTATTTACATGTCAGAGAGAGGGAATGAGAGCACAAGCAGGGGGAGCAGGAGAGGGAAGGGGAGAAGCAAGCTTCCTGCTTGGTGGGATTGCACAAGGGCTGAAGAAGACAGAATGGGAAGGGGACAAGGAGAATAGTGGGTTTCAGATTCTTGGGAACAGAGCCCACATCTATTTCTATGTTTATCTCACTGCTATAAACCCAGGTCACAGCAGAGTGCCTGCAGCAGAGTCATGGAAGTGCTCCAGAACTGATAACTATTGCTATTTATACTACTAACATTCCTCCACAAAGGGCCAAGTGTCATAGCTTCTCCCAGTTCCCCACACTGAACGCAATGAAGAATCAAACTATCGGGTGAAGGATGGCGAGGGGCATTTAACAGGACCCAGATCACAGGAGCCATATTGTATTGCAGGACCAGGGGTCTTACCAGTGACTAGGTATTCACTCCTCTTGAGAGGCTAGCTCCTTGGATCTCCCTCTTCAATCCTCTGAACCCATGTCTGGCATCAGAAACAAAAGTAAACATAACGTATCGCCCTTGTTTATTTTTTACTATTATTTGTTACAGAGGAAGAGAGAGATCACAAGCAAGGGGAGCTGCAGGCAGAGGGAAGGCAGGCCCCCCACTAGAGCCTGGTATGGGATCCAATCCCAGGACCCTGGGATCATGACCTGAACCAAAGGTAGATGCTTAACTGAGTAAGCTACCCAGGCGTCCCTTATTGTCCTTCTTTAAAATTTAATGTATTCTCCCTCCCTCTCTCTTTGTCCCCACTCTGTCACTCATACTCACACAATCACAGAGTCACAGACAATAGCAAGGCATTTCCCATTCTAATTCGCTAAGGCACTGTGAGCTTAAGCTCAACAGAATCACTTTGCCAGCTGCTGCTCTACCGTGCCCTGATCCCTTCTCTATCCCCAAGCTCGATCTGTAACTCAAGTGTCATGGTGGTGGCTCTTTCTGCCCTCCCTCCACAAGGCTGTCATCAGCACACTCTTCCCCGTGGCTCCACTCCCCAGCACTGGCTGCCTTTGGTCTACGGGTATGCCCTCTCCTAGAGCTTTTCCACTCTCCCTGAGGGGAAGACAACCCTTACTTCTCCCCGGTGGCTGTCACGTGTCCGCTATATATTGTGACGATCAGCCCGATTAAGAGATTGGGAACTAAAAGACCGGCTTCTGCTTATGGATCAAACTAACTCTGGGGCTTGGGACACATGACAGCAGCACATGGTGGTAGAACTGAGATGGTTAGGGAGTTAATCTGCATTTTCACATCTGGTCAGCAGCAGAACAAAGAAGACACCCCAGATCTCCTATCTCCCAGAACAGTACTCTTCAAGTAACTTACAGCACCATCCTTCTCCAGCTTTGGAAGTGGCACTTTTCCAACCCCAAAGTCTTGATTCTAGGCAGCACTCCGAGAGATACTCCCTCCAGAATCACCCCTGGCTGGAAGTAGTGGTCGGCCAAGGCCTCCCAAATATCTTCCCTTCAGAGTTGCGCTTGCATCAAACTCAAAACTGTGGCAGGTACAGGACTTTCCTGTCGGCCTCTAGCTCTAATGACCTATTGGACTTCAGAGGTGCTCTTTTATACCCACTTACCTTATAACATCAACGTGTGACTCCTCTAGAATTCTCTCCATGGTTTTTCTCCTGTACTAATTGTTATGGACTGAATTGTGTCCCCACAAAAGTCATATGAAGAATTCCTAATCTCCGGTGTGACTGCATCTGGAGATAGGGCCTACCTAGAAGGAGGTACTGAAGGCTTGGTGAGGTCACAGGAGTCCTAATCTGCTAGGACTGGTGTCCTCATAAAGGTGAAACACATGAAAGCACTCCCCCTTACTCCCCTCTGGGGGTCCACAGAGAAGAGGTCATCTGAGGGCACAGTTGAAAAGGTAGTGATCTATAGACCAACAAGAAAAGGCTCACTGGAGACCAACCTTGCTGGCACCTTGATCTGGAACTTCTGGCCTCCAGATCTGTGAGAAAATACATTTCTGACATTAAAGCTCTCCAGACTGTGTTTGTCTGTCCCCGACGGCCTGGCTCCAAAGCCTCAGAGAATGGGGACAGTGAGGAACACCATAGGACTCACCCTGCCACCCTGAAAGGAACCATGCCATTTGGAACTCCAGAAAGGATTCAGAGGAACTGAAATCTGCATTCCTACCTCTGGACCCCCCCATATTCAGCAGGCCCCTGGATGCAAACCTGGAGCTTGACACTCAACCTGAACAAATCCCTCGACTGCTTCCTCCCCCAGAAAGATGGACAGAGTGCTAGCAGATCGGACCTGCCATGTGGTGGTCCCTAACCATAACCTTTGGTTTGGTTTTCAAGATACTGACCCCAAAGGCCTTGCAGTAGGTGCCCTACAATTTGGGGACACATGGGCAATCCCAGAGGACTCAGCCTGCTGCCCAGAAGGAAACTGTGCCATTTGGAACTCCGGAAAGGATTCAGAGGAGCAGAAATCTGCATGCCTAGCTGAGGACACACCCACACAGAGCTGACTCCTGGACACAAAGCCAGAGCCAGACACTCACCCTCACCTCCACTGTCAACTCAGCCACCCAGACAGCTCTCCATGGGGTCTTCAGGTCAGTCCTGCCATGTCCCTGGTTCCTAACACTAACCCTTGGATGGGTTCTGTAATGATCTCCTCATTTCAGGTTATGTGGTGGTTCTGCAGGACATTGTCCTGGTGTGGGATCAAACACACTGAAGCATCCCGTGTGAAGTGGCAAACGTGGTAAAGAAATGACGTCTGGGGAATCTGAGTGTGGAGACAGCACGTATTTGTGCTGCTATAACAAGCTGACTGCACTTTGAAATCACCACAGAGGAAATGAATCTTTCAAACATCCATGTTAGCACGATGACACGGAAGCAGAGAGAACATCAGACTTTGGGATGGAGGCCAAGCCCTCCCAAATCCAGGTCACCCAACATGGAGAGGACACATGTTAGCAAGAGACTCGTGGGAGAATTAAATCATGGGCCCCTGTATCTCAGGTGCAGTAGAAGCAGTGGATTTGGAATTTCAGTTTTTCCACAACGTTCCACCACAAGCTGGTTAGAACTGTGCAAAAGCAGGAAGGGAAGCCCCAGTAAAGTGGACTGGGGATGCCAGAAGGGGAGGCTGGAAGGGGGCGCCTGGTGCTCAGTGCCCATTACAGACCCCACATTGCAATCCCCCACAGGAGAGACTCACCAATTCCAGGCCCCACACGGGAAGGTGGAGGTTCATCTCCTGACTTTTTGTAGGATCTTTGCAGCTCAGCTGGTGAGAATTCTCCATCACCCTGCCTTTCTCCAAGGGACTTTCCTTCAAGCACCCTTCCCATCTTCTTCCTCCTCCATGAAATAATGTTCCTATCCTTTGTTTCTCGCACTTGCCTGTGATGGGACCTTAGCTTGCTCAGCCCAGACTGCCATTCTCTGCTCTTCCCAATTTAAACCCATGCTGCTGGTCAAATAACTGGCAGATTGAGTTTAAGGCCAATTGAACTAATAAATTCAAGAATTTGCAAGGAACAAAATCAATATGCACAAATTAGTGGCACTCCTAGGTGCTCCGAAGGAACCATCAGAAAGAGACTGCGGAGAACGATCTCATTTACACCTGCATCCAAGACAGCAAGATACCTGGGAGGCCCCTGAACCAAGAAGGTGACAGACCTGTCCTCAGACAGCCCTGCAACAATGACGACAGACAGGGAGGGGTACACACAGAGATGGGGAGGCACTGTGCTCAGGGAAGAACCCACACTGGGAAAATACCTACTCTCCCCAAAACCGTCTACAGAGTCCTCACTCTGGCTCCCGAATTTCCGGACTCGGTGCAAGCCTGGAGTGGGTGTGGACACGGGAAGGACCCCGCAGGGCTGAGGTGGGGAGAGCACAAGCACCGAAGCAGGGGGACGCTCCCTGACTGCAGACCATCTGAGGAGCCCAAGGAACCTAATCCGTGAGCACACAAACACAGATGAGGACCTAGGAGCACCCGAGCCCAGAAAGGGGGGACCCCACAGCCCCGCGCACAGCACAGCAGGAGGCCACGTCTCCTCACACAAAACGACGGAAGCCCCAGTGTCTACACAGGGCGCCCTTCCTCTGTGGGGTCCTGAGACCACGAACCCCTTGACAGTGCACTCAGGCGGCTTCTCCTCAGCTCCTCCAGCATCTGGTCCTTAGGAGGTTGGACTGCTGCCAGTGTGGGCGCGTCCTCCACAACGGGTCCGGTCAGTGTGGATGCAGAGCCACACCCTCCTCAGCTTGTCCTGTCAGGGTGGGAGGCGCCCCACATTCTCCAGAAGTCTCCACAGTGGGTCCTGAAGAGGCGGGGCTCTGGTCCCAGCTGTGGCTGTGCAGCCTTGGCTCAGGGCGGAGCTGGGGTCTGGCGCCCTCTGCAGGCGGTGCAAGGCAGTGCAGGACTGTGGGAGCTCACCCTTCAGTGGAAGGTCCTGCTCCCTCCTGGGGTCCAGCTGATGCCATTTCATTCCGGAAATTCAAGCTGCATGGAGCCCAATACCCCCCAACTTCCCCCCAAATAGCTAAGGAACAATGAATTGGAAACAATGTGGAATTACAACAGTCCTTGACCCAAACAGTGTCACTGAACATGGCCCTGATGCAGACCCACACTCTGACCTCAACTTGGTCTCAAGCCTGGACCCTACCCTAATCCAAGACCCTAACCCTAGCCCCCAACCCAAACAATGTTCACAAGAATCAAAAGGTAGAAACTGCAAATATCCATCAATGGCAAGTGCCTAAGCAAAGTGTGGTGAAGCATTTGAATTTGGGTACGGGTTCAGGTTTTAGTCAGAGTTCTAGATCAGGCTTTGGGTTTAGTGTTAGGGTGAGGGTTTAGAGTGAAGGACAAGGGAACAGAGTTATAGTTTAGGGCTTTAAGTTTATGATTTAGGCTTTAAGACTCAGGGCTTATGGGATAAAGTTCAAGGTCAAATTTGGGGTTTGACTTCATGCTGAGATTTGGGTTCAGGTTTCATGACTTGGAGGTCTGGTTTAGGGTTTGGGTTCGTGGTTCAGGGCTTGGATCCAGGGCTCAGGTACAGGCTTTGGGTTCCATTCCAGGTTTGGGATTCAGGGTTCTAGTTTGGGCTTTAAGGTCAGCTTAGGTTTCAGCGTTGGTAGGGTTTAAGGTTAGGTTTAGGGATGACACATTTTCTTCAGTTGTCATCATGGACAAAATAATTCTATCTGAAGTTTCTAAGTCAGAAATGTATTTCATCTGGGGGCGCCTGGGTGGCTCCGTGTGTTAAGCCTCTGCCTTGGGCTCAGGTCATGATCTCAGGGTCCTGGGATCGAGCCCTTCATCAGGCTCTCTGCTTGACGGGGAGCCTGCTTCCCCATCTTTCTCTCTGCCTGCCTCTCTGCCTACTTGTGATCTCTGTCTGTCAAATAAATAGAATTAGTAAAAGTTATTATATGATCTTTTACAAACCATTTCCTATCTTTGCATTCTCATGTGCCAAGACAGACAAGGATTATTTAAAACCCTGAAGAGAGTGCTCTTGCTTTTAAATTGCCTGTAACCTTCGTGTAATAGATTTATGATTGATGATAGATTTAGTTAAAATATAACTATTTAAAATATTTACTCTCAGTAAACGATTTCAACCTATGCTCATTTAAGTAACTTGGTGCATAATCCCTTTTCTATTAAACCATAGTGCAAGGACCAATGCAGCGTTTCCAGGAGAACCCCAAGCTATTTTTCTAGAATGGCTGTATGCTTATATATGGCGTCCTGTTTTCACTCCCTTTGTGGAGCACCTTCCCTGGAGGTCATGTAATAACCAATGACCAAAAAAACCAAACAGAAAACCCAAACATCCAGGTCGAAGTGCCATCCCTGCCTGGAGTCAAGGAGACTGCTCAGACACATCCAGGGCATGCATCTCAGCCCAGGCCTGTGCTGGGGAAGCTGGTTCCTGGCTTTGGGCGCAATCTGGAAGCCAGCAAACTGACCCAAGAGTGCAGCCGGCGTTTAAGACTGATGATCTATTCGCAGCCAGGCTGCACGTGGACAGCCACTCAGGGAGCCAGGCTAGGAGGCTGCCCAGCGCAGGTGCTGGCAATGCAGTAGCATGCCAGTGCTCAGGCCTCAGGAGTGAGGGGGCGGGGCCGGCGCAGAGAAGGGTCTTTGCTAATTTCCAAAGCTGGAAGTGAGCTCTCAGAGGACTCAGGAGGGAGGGGGGCAGGGGCGGGTCGGGGGCGGCCTGGAGAAGGGGCTTTGCTAATTGCCCAGGCGGGAAGGAGGGGCGCGCAGCGCCAGGGTGCTGTGCTGCAGCCCATTCGGGACAGCAGGACCCACCATACTCGCTGCCCCTGCGCTCCCACGCTCCAGCCTAGCCCCAGACGCTGCGGTGTCCCATTCCCTTTCAGGCCGCCTGCTGCCCCTCCCCGCCCCATGGCTTCTCTGGAGGACCCTCTGTTCACAGGTAAAGTGACACCGCGACGCGCCCTCACCTGAAGCAGAAAACAGGAGCAGGGTGTGGGGTGGTGGGGCCCAGCCTTCCGCCAACCCCAGTGCACCAGGACCACACTGGATGCCGCGCCACACCCTGTCCGCAGGGGGTCGGGCCAGGACAGTGCCACAGGGGGTACCGCCTCACCCCCGCCAGCGGGCAGGCTAGCCCCCATAGTTCGGCACTCCCACGCGCCTGTCATAGCCTCCTGCCATTCCCAGGGCACCCAGAACCCAGAGAGTGAGGCCTTGGGTGCTTTCTAGTGACAGATTCAAGGCAATTTTTCGACTTTGGGACTCAGAGTTAACATAGTTTTCATTTGTGATTATTATTTTTGTGTGGGGGCCGTAGCTTTTCTTTTGACCTATGGTTGTTTTCACTCCCGGTTCTGAAGAAGCCCCTAAATCCTAACCCTGTTGAGGACTCAGAAAGCTCTCAGAGCAGCAGTGCTGGGGGACAGTGTGGACACATGGTTTGGTTTCTCCTCTGGCCTGCTTCTGTGGCAGCCCCGCTCTGTCCTCCTCAGACTTCAGAGCAATATCTGAACAAGTGGAGAAGCGACCAGGGGGTCAGGAAGGTGGCCACCGAAGAGTGACTTCTCTGGAGGGTGGCTGAGCTAGCAAGTGAGCATGTTAGTCCAGCTCTGCCTGCATTCAGTATGGAGCTGAACAGGGGCCAGGGAAGGGGAGGAGGAGCAGAGAGCAGGGACAAAGGGACCAAAGAGGAGATTCAGATGAAGGGAAGTAATGGGGAGGAAAGAGAAGAAACTCAGGAAGACAGGTATGTAGAAAGGAAAAGGGATGAAGAGGGCATTGGGAAAGGGCACCACCAGGGAAGGAGAGAGGGGAAGGAAAGAGGGAGGAAGAGAGGAAAGGGGAAAGGGAGAAGGGAGGAGTCAGCATGCCAGGGCTCCCCCTGCATCTGAAGAAGAGGTGGCTGGTCCAGCTTATCAAACAGGGTGCTCACTCTTTCGTCCCAGTTTCTGCTCCCAGTGCTACTGGGCTTTTCAAAGAAGGCAGGCTGTCCCTTGGGACCTACTGGAGCCCACTGGAGCCCACAGGAGGGTGGGAGAGGTAAGATGCCACCAGGTCCTGTCCTGAGCTGCTCCCAGCTACCAGCCTCACCACATGGTGCAAGAGGGACCCCAGAACAAAGGAAGGACACAGGCCAGCATGTCTGCTGGTGGCCCTGGGCACTTAGCTCATCGTAGTGATCCACACCGCCTCCTCAACCCACGCTTTCAAAGCCTCCTTCTTCGTTTCTGGCTTTCATGTCTGTAGGAACATGAGCCAGATCTAACTCATCTCCGACAGACAATTCTGACTCACCCCGTGTCAGATTTTTAAGAGTGGCTGTGATAGAGTAAGATAGCAATGCTCCAACAAACGGACTGTTTCCTCCCACTTGACCTCAACAGTCTTATACATTTTCTTAGCGAAAACATCTTGTCTCCTTCCATTAAGCTCATAACGTGGTCTAGTAGTATACATGCGCCTTTGGTAGATGCGAAGCGATACAGAGGTCCTTTTTTTTTTTTTTTTTAATTTTACAAGGCAAAGTCAGTGAACACATCCAACTTGACGAATACGTCTCTAAAATGTCAATCCAGGCAAAGCTTTTTCTGCCTACAGTTTGGAGCCTACGTAGTGACATTTTAAAAATGCTTTCAGTCCCTCAGTGAGGCTCTTTGAAGCTAGGAAGGCTTACTACGTGCCAGGCACTGTGTCAGGTGTTGGAGCTAAAGGGAAGGAGAGCTTGGAGGCTGGCTGGGGAGGGACATCCATGACACAAGCACAGCTAGAAACGGAGGCCAGTGCTAGAAAAGAGAGAGCAGGCTGCATGGAGAGTGTGTACCATGGGGCTTGTGAGCTCACGAATAAATGGGAGTAACTGGAGTGGGGAGATGGGGGAGAGAAGAGGGTCTTCCCATCAATGGGAATCACCTGTGCTTGGAGGCAGGTGCCATGAGAGGTCTCCACAGGAAGAAGGAGGCAGTGTGGTTGAAGGGCAGAGAGATGGGGCAGAACAGGCATCAGTCAGTTGGAGGGGTATGAAGAGACTAATGGGAGGATTATGGGTGCCTTTGGAGGACTGAGAATTTGTTAGAAGATCAGTGCAGATTTCTATGGAGACAAATGCCAGGAACTGATAGGTCTTTGAAAGGTCACTCTGGCTGCCTTTTGGCAAAGGGGTTGGTAAAAGGCACTTGCAGGTGTGAACACACCAGGTGGGAGGTGAGTGCAGGAAATCAGGTGAGGGAGCATGGGAACTTGGTCCGGGGGTATATAAGGGAGAATAGCCTTTAAGGAGTTCCACAAATTGGCACCAGCTGTGGCTTCATTACAGAGCTGGAAGGGGGAGGTGGGTGTGTCCTGGAGGTTACAGAAATTACATGAGAAAGGGAAGTCTTTTTAGATCTCTTTTTCAACTAGAGGAACTCTCACCTTATTGATAGAATTCCAGAGTGGGAACCAATGATATGAGGACATCTTTGAAATGTCTGAATATGTTCTTCGACATCTTTGCAAGTGACGAGGAGACCTTGACCTTAGGAGGCCTTGGCCCTCTTTGTAGCCAGAAAGATTTCACCTACAGATTTGGGTTCTCCCTTTTAAAGTCAAGGAGTCAGTCCTTCCAAAGGACACCTCCTATCATTTTACCCTCTCATCATACCTCACGTGCTGGCATCTCCAAGACCCTCTGTTCCAGGTTGAGAGTATCCACTTTGGCCGGGCTGGTCTTGCCAAGAACACCACCACAGGAAATCTAGAGCCTGTAGTGCTATTAATAACATCATCTAAGACTGTGTTTGCTGCCCTCATAGCCTCTTCCCACCATGACTCACTGAAGCTTTTAACACATTGTATCCATTAAGCTATAGTTCCCAAAGCTCATCTTCTCTAGTGCCATTAATTTTTAGGGGACCAGGCAAACCTTAAACTTGTTCCCCTTAACTGGATCCCTGTGCCCCCACAATCTCTTTGAATGCCTTTCACCATGATCCTTGAATGAGATCATGCTGAGTACCTGAGACCACTGCTGGTACCTAACACTTCTTGGCACCTTGTCTGCTAGGTTCTTGGAAGAGGAGGTGGCTATGGAGGTGAGTGGGCATGGGAGTGGGAGGATTTCTCCCTTCACTTCCCTTTTTGTGTTTTCAAATAATGGGTTTTGAGGGGGAGGGAAAGGTTAACCAGACCATTTATTTTCCATCTCCCATCGATAAAATGTTTACCACTCCCCACTGGAAGAATTTAGATCTTTCCTTTGAATCTCCAGGAAAATCTCCCAAACTCAGACCACCACCATGTGGATTCAGCCATCTACTGATTCACCTCCAGATTGTCTCCTCCTAACTGCTCCAGCCACAGGTTAAGGGCGAAATGTTCAATGCCCAAGCAATTAAGTGGGGAACACGTTTATCTAAGCAATTGCATGCAGCTCTCTATCTGCTTACAGGGGGTCTCTACCAAGCCTTTCCAACCTCAGCAAAACATGAGAAAGCCCCAGCAATCTGGGGTATATATCATTCATTCATTCCTGTGTTCAACACTCATGGCGGATCCCCACCAAGACAGTGGGAGAGCAAGGACTGGAGAAATCCTGGAAGCTGAAGTCTGAGGAGGATTTCAAATTCAAGTCAGAGATGAAAGAAACATCTGGACTTGATCCTCAGGTACATGCAGTATTCTGAACTGAGGCTAGAACCAGAGACCATTCTAATGAAAGGCCACTACAGTTGGGCTCTCACAGGTGGGCTCCAACTCAGTTTCGTGTATATTCATTCATGAAATAGCTCTTCGGGTCAACATGCAGAAGAAAACCATTTAAGAAAACTGACAATGAGGAGAGGAAAGGGAAGCCAGAAGGCATGTGAATGGGGAGAGAGGAGGAGCCAGGGCAGAAAACCAAGAATCCCTCCCTGCCCTCCTTGCTGCCAGGGAGGTCTGAGGGACTAGTTTCCACCTGGGATCCCAAGTCCAGAACAAAAGCAGCGGGGCCACGGTGGGGGAGGGAAGGGGGTCCTCAGCAGGGGCGCATGGGGCTGCCAAAAGATGGCGGCTAGCGCGCCCGCTAGCGAGGGGCACCTCGCAAGGCGCTGTCCCCAGCCCGACCCCATGCGGACCTGGGTTTGGCGCAGCGTCTGGCATGGTCCCGGTGCCCTGGGGTTCGCGGGAGGCTGGGCCTCCACAACCCCCCTCTCCGCCCCCAGGTCGGGTCCGCGCTTTCTGCTCCAGGTGAGGGCGCGGCGCGGTGTCACTTTACCTGTGTGCAGAGGGTGGTCCTGAAAAGCCTTGGGGCGGGGAGGGGCAGCAGGCAGCAGGAGCGGGACAGCGAGGCCTCACATGGGAGCGCACGGGGGGCGAGTCCGGTGGGTCCTGCAGTCCCGACTGGGCCGCAGCACAGCACCGCGGCGCTGCCCGCCCCTCCTCCGCCAGCCCCTCCACCTCCTCCCAGACTCTCAGCCACATCCTCTGTGAGCTCACTTCTAGCTTCGGCAATTAGCAAAGCGCCTTCTCCCCGCCGCCCTCCACCCGCCCCCGCCCCCCTCCCTCCTGAGTCCTCCGCGAGCTCCCTTTTCGCTTTGGCAATTAGCATAGCCCCTTCTCCGCGCCGCCCCGCCCCCCTCCCTCCTGAGGCCCCGCCCTGGCTGGGGCGCGGGGGGAAGCCCCGGGGGCTGCAAGCTTTGCCAGCGCTGGCGCTGGGCAGCCTCCTAGCCTGGCTCCTTCAGCGGGTGTCCACCCGCGGCCTGGCTGCAAAAAGATCATCAGTCCTGTTAACCCTGGCTGCACTCTCCCGTCAGTTTGCTGGCTTCCTGATTGCGCCCAAAGCCATGAACCAGCTTCGCCAGCACAGGCCTGGGCTGAGATGCCTGCCCAGGATCTGTTTGAGCAGTCTACTCATCTCCAGGCAGGGATGGCACTTCCACATGGATGTTTGGGTTTTTTTATTGTTTTTTGGTCATTGGTTATTATTACACGACCTCCAGGGTAGGTGCTCCACAAAGGGAGTGAAAACAGGATGCATGATATACCCCTCACCTCCCATGCTGTCTTTCTCTTAAATAATAAGCACTGCTGAACTATCTTAGATTCTGTACCTTCTCTCCAGCCATGAACCTATCACTGTCTTTAACTCTTGAAAACTTCATTAGACAAATTAATGTGGTGAAGGAAGCAATATGAGAAAGCCTATTAATCTGATGAGCATGGAACTGAACAAACCCTATAGATACTTTCCCTTTGATTTCTAGCCTATCAATACCTACAGTGAGTCACATACACTCAAGATTATTGTTTTTATTGTATACTTCATATATTCATTGATTTTGGACTCGTTATCATTTCGTTGAAGTGTTAAACTATGGTAATAAACAAACTTTTAATTAACTTTTCCTCCTATGATACAAATATAACTTGCACTTGAGCTTTAGCTAATTTTATGTTCTAAAATTGCCAAAACAAAATGATCAAGGTTTCTAGATTATTTACTGTCTTTTCTACTATATAATATTGTTCTATCTCTTCTGTATAAAGAAAATGAATGCTTGGGGCTCTTGGGTGGCTCAGTGCATTAAAGCCTCTGCCTTCTGTTCAGGTCATGATCCCAGAGTCCTGGGATAGTGTCCCACATCAGGCTCTCTGCTCAGCAGGTACCCTGCTCCCCTTCCTTTCTCTCTGCCTGCCTCTCTGTCTACTTGTGATCTCTGTCTGTCAAATAAATAAATAAAATCTTTAAAAAAAGAAAATGAATGCTTGATAACTAAATGAATGCTTTACTGAACAAATTAAATATGGCAATGGCATTTTATTTTATCATGCTTCACATATTAAACTATAATATTATATCACTAGTCTACAAATAATCTACTCGCATAGTCATTTGGAAGCTTTTAGCAAAAGAATTCTTCCTCCTGATTGTAGTATAAAAGCCACAGAAATATACAGAAGACTCCTAGGATAGAAAGTTAAATCCAGTTATCCGTGATGCCTTGAGGAGGACCTGACCTATGTATGTCCTGGGATGCACTAGTAACTGTTACATGTGATAGGATTATATTTAATATATACAGTTTCATTTACTTCACAAAGGACATATAAATTTGAGAATAAAATATTTGATGAATCTATAAAGTCTATATTTATTTGTAACTAATGTGGTAGAATTAAGATGTTAATTTGAAAAAAAATTCATTGAACACATACACATATTCAATTGTTTTTATATATATAAACAGCATTATTTATTTATGTAAATAAATGCATTGTCAGTAAAATCCATTTACTTATCAATCATAAGGGTAATTTTAAGTACTAAGAATAAGAAATATGTGAAAAGATAAGTGTTCAAGAGTGCAGTTTGTGGTAATTAATACAATATGATAGGCTCATAAAAATGATATATTACTTGAACTTAAAAGCTTCTATAATTAAGTGATGACCACTTGAAATTTGTAATTAGTCTTGCTGCAGTTTTTCCTTGCACTTATTGCCCTTCCCCAGAAGTTCATTAAGAATTTCTGTGAATGTCCTTATATTTAATCACATTCATAGATTCCACTACTGCTCACAAAACAAAGCCAAAAAGAGAGGTAACTCTATGTGGCACTCCATCCACAAGCAATACATTCATAAATAATTAAAAAGCTCTCTACTTCATTTGTTACCCATTCAGCTGATAATTTAAATGAGTAACTGAGGCCATTTTATCAGCACTTTTAATAGAATGCGACTCAGAAACTTCACAGTGTTATTTAAGAAGAAATGCTCACGTGTTAAGGTTTTTATTTTTTTTAAATCACCAAATAATTTTCAAATATTAAAAGCAAATGTCTCCTTTTCCTCCAAGTTTCCTTGCTATGTCAAAGTTACAAATAAATACATTAAAATCGTATTTTGAGTAGTAGATAAAAACAAAAGTTTTGAAACTGTCTGTGGGTTGAGTGTCTGGGTTAACTTGTATAAATATCTAAACTCAATGTATGTAGACTTTATTACATGGTTTTTTTTAGACTATTTAAAAATACATGCTCAGATAATGACATTATTTTATTCATTTTAATAAATAAATTATTTTATTTAATTATGTTTAGATATTTATTTATTAAATTAATGATTTAATATTTAATAATCTAAATGTGAAATATTTTAAATTCTAAAAATATTTATTTAATTAAATTGATATATTTAATATAAATATTTAATAAATTATTTAGTCATTATTATAATTATGCGATACATTATGTATTGTGTAATAATTGCATTTTAATAAATAAATAAATGTATTATTTACATTATTTTATTATATTTTATTTAGTTGACAAAGAGATGGAGAACGCAAACAAAGGGAGCTGAGCAGAAAGTTCAACCTGGGGTTCCATCCCACGACCCTGGGATCACCACCTGAGTCGAAGGCAGATTCTTAAGTGACTGAGCCATCCAGATGTCGAAGGCTTTGTATTCTTCGCTTCTAAATATTGATGCTCCTTCATCTCTGGAGTTAGTAAATTGATGTTGAGAATTCATATCAAAGAATTGATAGTAGCTGTTAAACAGAAACATGTAATTTAGGGGAAAAAAAGAGCAGAAGGAAGAGAAAGGCCAAAAGTCAAAAGCACATTAATATAAAATTTAATTAGATAAAAAAGCTGATATTCCTGAAGGGGGCTAATAAAAGAGCTGCAAATAGCTGATAGGATTAGGAAAATTGTCCGCTCCTGGTCATTTCATAATTTTAGACTATTCCTTATTAATAAATATACTTAGTTCCAGAAACACAATCACATAAGAACATTTCCACCAAGTTTCCTCTAACAGCATTTACAAATTAGACGTTCAAACAATGCAGTTCATTACATGTTGCATCTGTATCTTAAAGTTTAAACACTTTCTGTGACACATTTTCTAACAATTAAAATTAAAAAAAATATATATATATATGTATATATATATATGTATATATACATATACCTTATCCCTAAATGGAAAAAATATATATATAGAGAGAGAAACCTTATCCCTAAATGAAACCTTTCTTTGTTTATTAGCATAAGTAGGTAAATTAGCAACAACAACAACAACAAACAGCTAATATTATAGAGGTAGGAACAATTTACCTTTTCATTCATAGCTATTTTCTAATAATTCCTATTTTATTTTTTTCTCAAGTCTGTCATAATAATTTTCTAAATCTCCTGCCTTATTCAATTTTTTTCTTTTAGTGGAAATTTCTATCTCATATTTATTTTCTCTTCCTCCACTCTTTGCTGTAATAATTCAATGTATTATTAGATTTTCTGTTTCTCTTTATCCAGATATATCTTTTCTTTCTTTCTTTCTTTTTTAAATAATTTGATTTGCTGGCATTTTACATCAGTACATGCTTTTTTATGGATGTTAGAAATGTCTGTGGAACTACTAGAAGAATAAACTTTTTTACCTTTAAGAAGTTTACAGTCTAGAGTGCCTGGGTGGCTCAGTTGGTTAAGTGTCTTCCTTCAGCTTAGGTCATGATGCCAGGGTACTAGGATCCAGTCCTGCATCAGCTGCCTGCTCAGCAAGGAGTCTGGTTCTTCCTCTCCCTCTGCCCCTCCCTCTCTCTCTCTAATAAATAAATAAAATCTTTAAAAATAAGACTTACTGAATCTGAGACTGAATTACTAAATTCAGTCTTAATAGAAGACAGCTAAACAAAGCAATGATCACAACTGGAAAATTTAGCGAGATCATGGTTTAACATTTTTGGTTGACACAGGACCTCTTTCAGTAACAACTTTCCCTAAATATCAATTTCTTTTTAAGGCAAAAAATTTTGACAAGAAATCCAGATCCTTCTGATCATTTTCATATCAATTTAAGGTGACATCCTCAGAGTATATAATCAAATATGTAATTATTCTATCTGTTGCCTTGTATATTGCCTGTATCTTTTTCAGACTCAAAGTTCCATTGAGGTAGAGTTTTTTTTTTTTAAAGCAGAGATTTTTAAAGTGTTTGATATATACAAGATGCTTAATAAGTGTTTACAAAGCCTATGTATTACAGAAGCCTTAAACAGGCTTTAAAATAATGTAGGTGATATTAGTGGTCATATCAAACAATTTTTAGGTTTCAGTCATGTAAGTATCTACATTTCTCAGAGACAGAGAAACATACAAATGGTCTGGGTCCAGTAGGATAATGCTAGCATGTGTTGTAAATTCTCTTATATGACCTTATTCTTGCAAGAATTGGTTATGTGGCAGAAAAAAAGGTATCACTATCTTATACTTTATTATTTAAAGAGATTTATGGAAGTCTTAATTTCTTACACTACACCTTTGTTTCAGTGGACCCAATTTCCGTGGTAATGGTGAGAGGAAAGTAGGCAATTTAGGAAGCAGCAAAAATCTCCTACAAGGCACTATAAAATAAGGCTTGTTCTAGATCATGGGTCTGTCCAAAGGGGAATGTTAAGGGGTAGAATGGATGATGGATGCATTGTGGACTTATAACTTTAAGATTAATACTGTTATGCCCCAATAATGGGTCTATGATTAAAGGAGCGAGACTGATGTAAAGCAAAGGTCAAGCAAAGCTTTATTTCATGCGAAGCATCAAGAATCTAACCGAACGTTTGGGGCCACACCTCTTATGAGAGAAGGCAACCCTTTGCTGTTTCACAGTCTAGCTTTTAAGGGCAAAGGCCATGCAGTCAGGCCTGGCCACGCACAGGTGACCAATGAGATTTTAACACACACAGGAAACTGCACAGTGAGGCTAGATGACCAATTGAGGTTCAATTTACCCTAGTATAGACATTTGACCCAGCCTATTACACCTTGATTAGGATTAGTGCCAAAAAGGTTCCCAAAGGGTGGAGGAGTGGGGCATACTCCTTAGTATCTAGGGAGACAATATGCAAACACCGCCCCCCCTCCCGCTGATTGATGTCTCCACCTGGCCTGACCCACTTTTGTATATGGGCTTTGTTACCTGGAGCTGATTACCAGGACTTGTTTTTAAAAGTGAACCCCCTGGGGGAAGGGGAGCAAGGACAGTTTAAGGGTTAACCTCAATGAAAGCCTCTTGCTAAAATATAAAAATATAAAATAGGTCCTTACATTACAACAACTCAGTAGGGAAAGTTCCAGTGTGGTGATAAAAGAAGTGAGGTAACTTGCATTGCACATTTTTTTTTAAAACGTGTAAGTTGTATTTTTCCGTGCCATTACATCATACTTTATCTTCATCTCTGTCTACTAGTTTAAAACTAGTTAAACAAATTCAACAATTTTTTAAAAAATATTTTATTTATTTATTTAAGAGCAAAAGCCAGAGAGAGAGAGAGAGAGAGCATGAGCAATATGGGGCTCGATCCCAGGACTCTTGAGATCCTGATCTGAGCCAAAGGCAGACACTTAACTGACTAAGCAAATGAGACTCCCACAAACTCAACAATTTTATAAAATTTTTATTTGTTGGGGTGCCTGGCTGGAACAGTCAGTAAAATATGTAAATCTTGATCGTGGGGTTGTACGTTTGAAATCCACCTTGGGTGTAGAGGTTTTATTTAAAAATAAAATCTTTAAAAAAATTTTTTTTCATTTTTTTATTTAAGCCATTGTATGGCAGTGTTGATCACTATATTGTACACCTGAAAGTAATATTAACCTTATTTTAACTAACTACAATTTAAATAAAAACTTTAAAAATAAAATAAAAATAATAATCATAAAAATAAAAAAGAGGAAAAATTATTTGGCAGGCAATTTTCTTAATTGCATTATTATTTATTATTATCATAGTCTGTGTGTGTCGGTGGGAAGTGGCTGGTATTACAGTGAGTTCCATATCTGTGTTACACTGAGGTCCATGTCTGTAGTCAGTCTTTTTTTTCTTTTAGTTTATTTTCAGGGATCCAAAATTCATTGTTTATGCACCACACCCAGTGCTTCATGTAATAAATTCCCTCCTTAATACCCACCACTGGGCTCACCCAACCAACTGCCACCCTCCTCTTCAAAACCCTCAGTTTGTTTCTCAGAGTCCACAGTCTCTCATGGTTTGTCTCTCCCTCCGATTTCCCCCAGCACACTTCTCTCCATCTCCCAGTGTCCTCCACGTTATTCCTTATGTATTGAGTCTTATAAAAACTTTTATTTCTTTCCCTATTCTGCTTTGCATATGCTTACCTTAGATGTTAAAATGTTATAAACCTCTCCTGCCTGGTCCATTTTCTCTCTCTTCTCTCATGATTTCTCATGCTCTCCCTGCCAACCCCACATGCCTTACAATATCTGGATATGACTAATTTCTTCCTGAGCTACTTTATTCTACTCTGCCATATGGTCGCCCTTCCCTCTTCTGTACCATATCTTCTATCCCCTGCATTTGTGCTTTAACAATACCTAATTCTTTTCACTACATCTGTATCTTTGAGGTCAATACTCAGTAGTGCAATCGCTGGGTCATAGGCTAGCTCTATTTTACTGGAAAGAAGGGCCATATGCACCCCAGTGTTCATAGCAGCAATGTCCACTATAGCCATTCTGTTGAAAGAGCCAAGATCCCCTACAACAGACAAACGGATAAAGAAGATGTGATCCAAGGATACAATGGAATATCACTCAGCCATCAGAAAGGATGAATACCCAACTTTTGCATCAACATGGATGGGACTGTAGGAGATTATGTTAAGTGAAATAAGTCAAGCAGTGAAAGTCAATCATCATATGGTTTCACTTATTTGTGGAACCTAAGGAATAGCATGGAGGACATTAGGAGAAGGAAAGGAAAAATGAAGTGGGGGTATTGGAGGGGGAAATGAAACATGAAAAACTATGGACTCCAAGAAACAAACTGAGGGTTTTAAAGATGAGAAGGATGTGGGGATGGGTGAGCATGGTGATGGGTATTAAGGAGGGCACATATCGCATGGGGCACTGGGTGTTTTACACAAACAATGAATCATGGAACACTACTTCAAAAACTAATGATGTATTGTATGGTAACTAGCATAACAGAATTAAAAAAAAAAGGAGGGGGACAATACCTAACACTCAATCTTTGCTAGTTTCTTGTTTACCTCCTTTTAAGAGTAAGCTCATTAGTGTTTTTGTTTGTTTGTTTGTTTGCTTTTTTTGTCTCAACTAAAAGAAGAAAAATAATACACATTATTTTGAAAACTTTTTGAACAGTGTACAAACGTTAGTCAAGTCCACAATGTCTCATCTCTTCTTCCTCCTAACATGGCTAAGTTGAAAAACCCTTTATCTGGGAAAAGATCATTCTCCAGCCACCTTGTGTAAGATTTTGGCTTTAGCTTAGATTATCCTTTCTTTCCTTTTCTGAAAATAAGTTGAAAATATTAATAGCCTCAGTTTCTTCTTCCAAAATATGACTGCTTCTTTACCAAGTGCAAAAGCAACCCATTTTGACCATAGTAAACAGCTTGGACCTACTTTTTTTGGCTCACTGTTTTAGTGAGACAAGTGGAGTGAAGATGACACACCATTTCCAAATGTATTAATAATTGGTAGACCATACTTCTAAATTGAAGTTTTGTTGCCATTAAACTACGACCAGACTCGCTATAATTACAGAGGTAAATTCCTTATATTTACTATATTTGAAATTACCATATAATACCAAAATAAAATTATGATTATGTGAAGAGTCTGTAATATTAAGAAGATGACTTTGAAATGATTGCTTATCTAAATGAAATTTCCCATTTTATAATCTTGTATAAGCTTCCATTGTCATTTCTATTTAAAATCTATTAGAAGGCACTCTTATTTTCCCTTAAGTGGGAAGTCAAATGTGGAACAAATTCATCCCAAAGGAACTGATTCTATATTTCACTGAAGACCAGGTGGCTTCCATGTGGCATTTTGCCTCTTGCATATTGTTCATCTCCTACAACAAATGAGGGTATGCTCTTTAGTAAACTAATTCAACTCAATTAGAGACATTGTCTTCAAGGGATAACATCATAGAGACTAGAATCAGAATCATACTTTTGGGAAAATTGGGCCCAGGATTTTTGTTTTGTTTTGTTTTGTTTTAAGATTTTATTTATTTATTTGACAGACAGAGACCACAAGTAGGCAAAGAGGCAGGGGGGGGGGGGTTGGGAAGCAGGCTCCCTGCTGAACAGAGAGCCTGATGCAGAGCTCGATCCCAGGACCCTGAGATCATGGCCTGAGCCGAAGGCAGAGGCTTAACCCACTGAGCTACCCAGGTGCCCCTGGGCCCAGGTTTTGATGGCTTCTTTCCTCAATCTTATAAAACCTATGTGAACTCTACTGGATGCCAGAACTGCTTAAAAATATTTGGCCCCTTGTAATTTTAACCTTCCAGTATTCAATGCACCTGATCCATGTAATATCCTATAGTATTTTTGTCAAATGAAGACTCTCAAAGTGTGTTTCTTGGGAGACACTTTTCAATTGGTTGCTTACATTTCTGCATTTATTATTTGTTCTAGGCCATCCTTTGAAGATGGTTGTATTGAATAGACTTAGAAGACAGAAATAGTATCTTTTTTTTAACTTAACCTGTTGTGTTTGCAAATATTATCTGCCTCTGTTTTGATTCTTCTTGTGGGAACTGAGGCTCAGAACTGATATATAACTCCCACCCCTACACACACACACACACACACACACACACACACACACACACAAAAATACTGTTAATATTCTGGCTACCTCTATTGCTGTGAATATTAAACTATATTATTTCTGAACCATGAGTCTGCGTCTTCTATCAACACCCAAGAAACTACGGCAGACTCATACACCAGCTTTCAAATAAGGGAAAATAATCTCAGATGCTTTATATTTTTTGATAGTGTTACCTACTTCTGAACATATGACTGAACACATATAAAGCTGGAGCCCTGACCATTTAGAGCTTCTTCTGTGGAAGAACTATGCATTCACTAGTAAGCAAAAGTAGTTTCATCTTTTTTTTTTCCTCCTGGACACCATTTCCTCTCTCACACTGTTGCTCAAATTGGATGGAGTCTAAGGTCCTTTGAGGAAATTTTTGTTTAATGACTCAAAATAAAATAGGAAGAGTCTAAAGTGCTAAAAATAATTCTAGATAAAAGGTATAAGATCATGCCAGAAAGGATAGTAATTTTATCTAACAACTGCCTGTTCACCCCTTATTTGTTCATTAACTAATCTCCAAATTCCTGACTAAATCCCTTTTGTAAGCCAGAATGTGAGCTAAAAACTGGGATTTTAAAAAATTTTTATTTGAAATCCAGTTAGTTAACATATATGGTTGTATTAGTTTCATGTGTACAATATAACATATAGCACTCAGTGCTCATCATGACAAGTGCTCTAATTAACCCCATCACTTATTTAATCCATCACTCCTTTCAGATCCCCTCAAGTAACCATCAGTTTGTTCTCCTTAATGAAATGTCTGTTTCTTGCTTTGTTTCTCTTTCTATGTCTTATTATTTCCCCTTTGCTTGTTTGTTTTGTTTCTTTTATTCCATATATGAGTAAAGGTATTTGTCTTTCTCTGACTGACTTATTTCACTTTTAGCATTATACTGTCTAGTTCCAACCATGTTATTGCAAATGGCAAGATTTCAGTCTTTTTTATGGCAGAATAATATTCCATTGTATATACATAACACTTATTCTTTATTTATTCATCAATTGATGGATACTTGGGCGCTTTCCATATCTTAGCTTTATAAATAATGCTGCTATAAACATAGGGGTGCTAGCATCCCTTTGAATAAGTTTTCTTATATTCATTGGGTAAATACACACCAACAGGATTGTTGGATCACAAAGGACTTCTATTTTTAAATTTTATGGAAATTCCATACTGTTTTCAAATATGGCTGTATCAGTTTGCATCACCACCAACAGTTCACAATTGTTACTTTTTCTTTTTTTTTTTAAGATTTTATTCATTTGACAGAGAGAGATCACAAGTAGAGAGAGAGAGAGGAGGGAGCAGGCTCCATGCCTGGCAGAGAGCCTGATGTGGGACTTGATCCCAGGACCCTGAGATCATGACCTGAGCTGAAGGCAGAGGCTTAACCCACTGAGCCACCCAGGCAGCCCCCACAAGTGTTACTTTTTCACATCCTCTCCAACACCTTTTGTTTCTTGTAGTGTTGATTTTAGCCATTCTGACAGGTTTGAGGTGGTATCTCTTTCTAGTTTTGCTTTGCAATTTCCTGATGATACATGATGATGGACATCTTTTCATGTATCTACTGAACATTTGAATGTGTTCTTTGAAGAAACACTTGTTCATGTCTTCTATCCATGGTTTTATTGGATTATTTGTTTTTGGATGTTGACTAAAAACTGGATATTAAGTAACACACAAGACAGGTTTCCTTGAGCTTAAATTTTATTTGCATGAGTATCATTAACAGGAAAAAATATGCATATGTGTATGTACAAGTGTGTTTATGTATACATCTATCTATCTATCCTCTATCCCATGTCTTCTAATTGTGGTAAATCCTGTAAGGTGGGGAATGGGATAGTCTGAAGAAATATGCTTCTGGATATGCTGGGTAAGCAAATTTAATTGCACTCAGATGCATTGGATATAAGTGAATCACTCAAATGAGTTATTTAATATTATATAGAAACAAATTAAAAGTTTATGTAGTTGAAAATAATAGGTAGTTAAAATAATTTTTTTGTTTGTTGTTTTTGTGTCTTTTTTTGTTTATATATACTATGGTGTGAATGTTTATGTCTCCCAAAATCATATTATGGAATCTAACTCTGGAAGTGATAGTATTAAAACTTAGGGGCCTTTGGGAGGTGATTAGGTCATAAGTGGGATTACAGTCCTTTTAAAGGAGACCCCAGTGAGTTCTCTTGATTCATTCATCATGTACGTTTACAGTGAGAAGATAGCCATCTATGAGGAAGTGGGCTCTCCCTGGATCTGCCCATTCCTTAATCTTGAACTTCTCCGTTCTAGAACTGTGAGAAATAAATTCCTGTTCTTTATAAGCTATTAAGTCTATATCATGTCCGTTATAGCAGCCTGCATGCAGAAGGACACTATGACCTAAAATGAGAGCAATAAATATAAAGTTTCAGTAAAGTCAGTTGGTACAATGTTTTTTTTTTTTTTTTAATTAGAGAAGACATGCTGCTTCATGTTAAACCTTGATATTGTATATGTTTCTTGAAGGGCCACTTCTTACTCCTTTGTGTGTTTTCCACAAAGTCCAGGATGATGCCTTACATAAAGGTAATATTTTATAAATACTGCTGGAAATATATACTTCTCTAAAATCTTATTTTGCCTACAGATTACTTGGATCCACTTTGTCTTGTGTAGAATATTTGAAATATATTAAGAACAGAATGTCTCTCTAAATAACATTTAGAATCATCATTAGTTTATGACTCCTGACTCATTTGTTTATGCAGTGATACTTACTTCAAGAACACTGAAGTTTGTAATATAATTTTGAATTAATCACCAAGCTAGTTTATTTTAACTTATGAAAAAATAATTTCTCATGTTGGTTTAATTCTGCTCTTATGTTATGGTCATGACATTTTCATTAAAATAAAGTAGAAAATAGAAGTAAATAATTAATGAAAAATAAAAAATAATAAATAAAAAATAAAAGCAAATCTCTTGTGAAATGTTAAACTTTTCTTACTTATTTTGTTTTGCTTTTCCTCTACCATGCTGGCAAAGCTGTATGTTGCAGATAAGTATAATTTTCTAGGTGGTAGGTTTGTTACTTTTACTAAAATTTTCAAAATATAAGGAGTTGAATAGTCATGGATTGTTTACTAAACTCCTTATCTACACATATAAAAATAAAACAATGATGGTGACCTGGGTATTTCTAAAATTGTATTCTGTTTTTCCATATTATGGTTTACAATGTAATTAATAAAGATTCTGCATATATTAACATCCATCCCCTTCTATCTCATCTGTATGTCCATACAGAGCATGTATGATTTCTATTCATTTCTATGTTGTGGTGAAGAGATTGTCTGAAGTAGCCTATATTTATGCAGGTAGATCTTAAGCTACGGTGCTCTTGTTTATTTGCTTGTTCGTGATCAGTATGTCTGAAAGATGGTAACTATTGCATCAGGTGTGACGATTAAAAAATATTATTGGTGCCTGATACGCTGTGATTAAATAGGTAAGTCGATTCATAATTTGTTAATTAAATTAGAAAAGAAATTCCTTTGGATTTGTTCTTTATTAAGAGTTTTTTTTTTAACGAATGCCTTGGGATGTTTTTTGTGTAATATATATCACATGCCTCAACCTTTAAATTTGAATGTAGAAAAGAGTTATCAGAATGAGCCTAGAAAATATTGTTATGGGGGTGCCTGGGTGGCTCAGTGGGTAAAGCCGCTGCCTTCGGCTCAGGTCATAATCTCAGAGTCCTGGGATCGAGTCCCACATTGGGCTCTCTGCTCAGCAGGGTGCCTGCTTCCTCCTCTCTTTCTGCCTGCCTCTCTGCCTACTTGTGATCTCTCTCTGTCAAATAAATAAATAAAATCTTAAAAAAAAAAAGAAAACATTGTTTTGAAATATTTTTGTTCTGTTATATTATGTTAACTTAGGAAATAATGGTAGTTATTTTTATTAGCATTTCCTACTTTCCACATGCCCTTACAGATGAGATATCATGTTTTTCCTACTCTTTTTATCGTGGTTGTTATATTCTTCATGATCAATAACAATCAATAAAAATTCATAACATTAATTTTCTTTGGGAAAGTGATATTTTAGCAAGAATCCATGACCAAAAATTTTAGCTGTTGTTCTTCCAGGAGATGAGACTATCAATGTTCCCGAAATTTTAAGAAATAGAACTTATTAATTGTGTTGGTTGATGTTTATTGTCTCTGAACTTAGAGGTGCATAATTCAATTTAAAATTTATTTTGGGGGCGCCTGGGTGGCTCAGTGGGTTAAAGCCTCTGCCTTTGGCTCAGGTCATGATCCCAGGGTCCTGGGATCGAGCCCCGCATCGGGCTCTCTGCCTAGCAGGGAGCCTGCTTCCTCCTCTCTTTCTGCCTGCCTCTCTGCCTACTTGTGATCTCTATCTGTCAAATAAAATAAATAAATTCTTAAAAAAAAACAGAGTGGACCTTATGGGGGTGCTTATCTGAAATTGAGGGACATTATAAAAAAATAAAAAATAAAATTTATTTTGAATTGAAAACAAGATCTTACTGAAGTTTAGGCATCCCACTTTATATCAGGCCTCCAGTACATTCTAATTTATTTATAGAAAATATCATAAACATGAATGACACTTTTCCTATTGCATTTATATGAAACTGCAATGACTCAAAGATGTCAGATTTGAAAAGCACTACCTTTCTATAATTTCTGTTTCCTAGGAGGAATGGATATACCATTTTAGCACAATTATCCAACAGTATTCAAAACCACCATGAATTTTAAAACATAGTTATTACATCCTAAAAATCAAGTATGAAAATGTATAAACAACCAAATCTCTATCTGTAAATGAAATACTCCCACACAGACGGGTTTTAAAACTTTCTAACTTAAGGAATTTGATAGCACAGACTCAGGGTAGTAGTTTCAGTGCCTACAGTATACTTTCAGGGAGAGAGTAATGTAAGCTCTGAGTCACTTTCTGCCTAGAGATGACCTAATAGTGGTTCTGGCATTGTTTGTTTGTTTTTGAAAATACGTTCCTGGGCGTCATTCAGAAAATGCAGAGTTTGGCATCTATATAAATTAAGGATGATCTTTTTGAACTTTTGTCTTTCATTACATCAAATTACCATAATTGGACAGAAATTCCACTAAATTAAGCATTGTTAGGAAATGTGTAAATTGGAGCTACTCAAATTAGTTGCTCTTTGAACTATGTGCTGTTGGTTCAGGATTAGATAAGGAGTTTGAAGGCAAACCTAAATCATTGCTTCCTTTTTTGAGAGATTCTCAGCATATTTTCTTAAAATTAGCTGAAATAAACAATGTGTTTAGTCGCAAAGTGATTTGCATTTTTGCACAAACTCCCTATCTCCTTGAGAATTATAACAAATATTTCATGAAACATCATTGATCTTTACTTTGTTACACTGCTGTAAAGTACATTCAGAGTTGCCAGTTAAAGGTGTTAGTGTTGAGATGAAATGTCATGCATTTTTCTTCACTTCCATGCAAATGAAGAAAGTAATTTATTAAGACACAATGAAGAAAAAAAATTGACAATGAGTTCCAGATTTTAAAAATCACTTGCCATTCAATCCAAATTGTGAGTTTGATCGGTTACCGAACACTTTATAATGCACCCCTGGTAATTTTACAGAGATTACGTTTTTCTTACCAATTCTTGATTATTCTGTCTTGCAATGCAGAGAAAGCTAACTAATTTAAAATAAACTTCCGTTAATTTTGATTGTTGTAAACTTAAAATTGACTAATTTCCATATACAGAGTTTAAAATGTTCACAATTTACATTAAATATATATTCTGTGTATACCTTGGAAAAATTATACTGAAAATTGAAATTAAAATGATGTTGTATATAGCTGCAAGAAGCCGCCTGTCCCATTTCATCTTACTATATAAGTTGTGTCAGGTAATTTATAAAATCCCTGCTGCATAACAAATCTAATTTTTGTTGGAATGGGTAGTAATGTTTCTTCTTATTTCGAAATAAGAGTTGGTCTATGAGTGCCTCTGCAACTGTATTTTTCCTAAGTGGCTTCATGGTCTTGAACTGAGAAAGCTCAGAGCATTAAACATCAAAGTAATATATTTTGACATAATTAGACATCAAGGAAATGCAATTAAAATGACACTGAGATATCACTACACACTTACCAGAATGGCTAAAATAAAATATAATGACAAGCCCAAAAGAAAAAAATATACCATTTGATGATACACAATGGCAAGTTGTACCATAACTTAACCATCTCAGACTAGTGTAGTGTTAAATTTGTTTTTCTAAGCCATGTTTTGGGTCACTTACCACTTTTCAAGGATATAAAGTGCTATCATTTTACTTAAAACTGTGAAATTTGGTCAGATTTAAATTTCAATTTATGTTAAAACATTCTGTAAACTGTGTTAGACTTTGACATTTGTTCCCTCAGTTCAGTGAATAACACTATATCATATTCTGAAAAATACGCTAATTTTTATTTTGAAAAATATCCCTTTTTCCTCTATGAATTGGGCCATGGAGAAGGTGACACCGACTCGCTTCGCAAACTGCCTTGGTGAGAGACCCAGGCAGCTCCAGAGGTTTGGGACGGCCTGGGGTCCTCTTGGCCCACCCATGACTACTCCAGTCAAGTGTAGTGATCAGGCCTGGGTTGATGAGGAGTGGTTGCTATGACCTCAAAGCTTTGTGACATCACAGATGCTGGCTTCACTGAAGCAGCTGTCCCTCTCCCATGACCTTGGTGTCCTATGGCTTTAAGTAGGAAGCTCCGGGAAGGACAGAACAAGAGCCCTCTGAACCTGATCAAGAACTCAGGATGTCTTGTGGGTTAATGTCCAACTTCCCCTTTCTGGAGACATAGAGGAAGGAAAATGACATTCAGTATACCTTCCTTTAGGCCAACATATCCCCGGAGATGGCAAGGTGTCCTTTTCCACTACAATTTCTAGATATTTCAAGAAAAGGTGAGGCCTCGCGGGTATGAATAGCTCTCCGTGGGTTTTCTCGTCCTGTGGGTGAGAGCGTACTTTGTCAGCGTCTTTCGCCTATGCGTCTGTGATGACTAAGGTACGGAAAGTCCCTTTCCGAGGTAAAAGGTGATGGCATCGATATATGGTGCTGTCTGGGGCCTAGTCTCCTAGTGTTCTGAAACACACGGCTAAGGGATGAGGCCTCTGTCTACCTGGCTTTCCCTTAAATACCTTTGCAAAGTCTTTGAGGAGAGTGATATTCTGCATCTGAGCTAACTCTCAATGAAGAGGCCTGGACCGAAACCGTTGTCATTATTAGTTAACTGTACTTGTTGTGGTAACGGGTATAGACATGTGGACCAAGTCTCTTTAGTCAGAAGGAAAGGGACGGCCTATACCGACGGCTTGCAAGGCCCATTCGAGCAGACTTTTGGAGTGAGCCGCAATGCCTTTGCAAGGACTAGTGGATCAGGAAGTTTGGGTCCATTTCGGCACCACAGTATTCCTCTGCCGTCGAAGTGAATGAACCCCTGGACCTTGCCTTGACATGAATGTCCCATGCCCTGCTGTTGGGAAATGGAAAAGGAAGGGAATACTGACGGGCAAGAAGTCAGAGAAGGAGACCCACCAGGAGTGACTCAGGACTCTGAGAATCCAGCTGAGGTTTACCAAAAAGAGAACTGCTTAATGGGTAGTCAGGAGTTGTGGAATATATTAAGAGGAGCACTGGACGTACATGCAACTAAAGCATCCCTGAATACTCTGTCAAAAACGGATGATGGATGATAGGCAGGCTTTCTCAACAGAACAGCAACAAGAACAACATAATTTCAGAGGAAAACATTATGGCCCTCTCTAAACCAAAGGCAGTCACAGGAGAAAAGGAAAGAATTATATTGTTTATTGTCTTTCCTTTATTGAAATGACATGGAATTGGTTTCCTAAAATGTCCTTTTTTGAATTGGGTCTTTATCCTTGTGAATTAGAGTTTACCCACCTCTTCCATCTCTGGATTTGATGAGAGGACATCACAATGCCTTCACTAAATACCTAGAGGAGTGGCTCAAGAAAATGTCTTGACCTGGCCTTCTGTGTGTTGGCTGGGGTTGGATTACTGCTTCAAATGGTTCCGTCACTACTAGAGCTGAGATTTTGTAGGATTACTGACCTAACTTGGATGTTCCTATGTGTCTGCGAATTTATCCTTTTCTCTCAGTTCTTGGATTTGCTAGCATAAATGTGTGGATGTGCCTCTTCGGTTTTTCTTTTTTCCTTTCTCCGAGTTGTCATGTGGTTTCATACTTGCAGCTGTGTGCTTGTCTCCCTGTTTTATCCCAGTAATGGCTTCTGTGGTTTGTTCGTGTTGTGAAAACTGAAGTGTGAGGTCTCCTGATTCATTTCCTATTGGTTTGTTTGTATTTCCTTAATTTTGATAATCACATGTCTGATTTCAATTTTTCTGTTAACTTTGGAGTTCGGTTTTTCTTCTTCTTGTTCCTTCAGTCGTCCTTATAGGGGGATTTCTTTTTCAGTGTTTTTAAATTTTGGAAATGCACACATTTAACCCTATATTGTTTCCCCATAAAATGTTTTGGCATCCTCCTCTAAGTTTCTTAGAATTCCTTCGTTCATGGCTCTTCTTTTCCTTTGGATTTTCTTTCTTGCATTCATTGCAGTTCGTGAATGTGTTGTGTTTTCCACTTTAGTGTCTGGCTGTATTTCCAATTTGAAAGTGATATCTTCCTGTTTTCATACCTTCGTGATGATAAGTGCACAGGATAGGTTTTGACTTCTCTTCCATGAATTATGACTGGATTTGGACTCGAGCTCATGACCTGCGATAGACAAAGTTAGGTCTGCTGCTGGGAAGAACATATCTTATTGTCCTCAGATACGCAATCTTTCTCATCGATCCCCAAAGTTCAGGTGGTCTCGAGAGCCCATGTGGACGTCTGTTATTCCTTAGCACCTTCCCATCCAGATGATCTGTCCTGTGCTTAACGTAGATATCATAATTGCCAACAGTATTGGATAAAATTTACCATCTCCCTTCCTGTGTGTTCATACCTTCCAACGTTTAGATACACCCTTGTTCGTGGCAATTCTTCCAGGTTTCTGTTGTTTTGATGCTCCATCAAGACAAAACAACTTCCGCTTATCTTTTGTCTCTCGAAGGCATAAAATGACTCTCGCTGACTTATGCACAAACACTTTGGCTCTCTTCTCCTTGGGAATAGCATAACCTACATCTTCCCTGTTTCTTCACTTGCAAGCTATGAGTATCTTTATAGTCGAAGGAAATCTCCTATGGTCAACAGAAGGACGAGCTAGTTTAATATTTGTTGTTTTCTTATGGATGTTTTCTACCTTTTTTTTTTTTTTGATTTGGAATTTCAACCACTCTTACAAACTGTTTGTATTGACGGGAGACTTTA
>NW_028134315.1:0-66171 GCF_964662115.1 Mustela nivalis | reverse complement strand
CCTCTGGTTAGGCCTGGGGTCCTATGGGCATGGCAAGCCCATATGCAGATTCTTGGTCCAGCCACTGAGAGACGTTACTTGAATAGTGGACTCATGCTGAGGGTCACAATGTGTGTTTGTGCCCAAGGTGGTCCTCAATATTGGGCGGGACTTCATTGAGCTTGCAGGATTCTCCTACACTGAACCTTGGACATGCCAACCTCAGGGTTTCTTGCCATGGGGAAGGAGGAGTTTTGATTTCTGCATCACGTTCACCTCTGGGCACTAATTGGAGATAAGGTCTAGGTTCTGAAGCCTGAAAACCGAGGTTTGGAAGAGATGACGACCTAAGGCCATGGCGGGTCCGATGTGTTCAGTTTGGGGTCAGCTTTCTAGGTGTCGTTCAGGAGGTCTGCACTCAGGCTGTGCCAGACAGGGCATTCGTGCCCAGATACGCTGTATAATTGGGGTACAGTTGAGTGGCATGCAGAAGATAATTATTTGGGGTTTCTCAGTAGCCCCATAGGGCAAAGTCTTTCTTCTGGAGGGCAGGCAGAGTGCTGCATTCTGGCTCCGGAACTGCCAAACTGGAGTCCTTGGGGCCACGAATGCAAGGATGTAAGTCTGAGAACTGAAGCTTTGCTTTGGTTTCAGGGCGAGGACATGGCAGGCACACTCTGCAGAGCTGAATTGAGATTTCATGCATCTGAGGTCAGGGCGAGGTTCATATGTTGGCTCAGGTTGGAGTTTCTGTCCATGATGGCCCCTTCATGAAGAGGGGTCATCACACCGCCATTGGTGTTTTCCCATGATGGCAGTAGTGAGATGCTCCAAACCACAAGGATTTTCTGCGGGTTAGTTGAAACCTGTTGGATGGCTCCAGGGCATCCCATATGGAACAATTGCAGAGCAGGGTTCTAAGGATGGATGCCTGGGCATCCGGCCTTGCATTCCAATTGTCTCCTAGCGAAACGGCACGTTTGATTGCTGCCTATGATGTAGCAGCTGAGGGGGCTGAGTTGAAATGCATTCTCCTGACGATCGGTCATAATGTGGGATTGTGTCCATGGAGACCTTGGAATGGGGCAGTGGCACCAGGGCTCTGAAGGATGCTCCTAACCAGAGGTTTTGACACAGCTCCAAGAAGCATTTTTCCCATGGGGAAACAAGATTTGTTCTCATTGGTGCTTCAGTAACCCCCAATATGCTGGTATTGGAAACCAGAACTCTGAGGAGAGATGCCTGGAAACCAAGGCAATGGATCTGATTAGGGCCTGGGGCCTGTCTGGTTTAATCTTCTTCTCTCGGTTCATCTGTCTATGGGATTGAGTGGAGGTAGTTCCTCAGCTGGTGTCAGATTGCCCCTATTTGTCCTGGGCAGTCTACACTATTGGGATGGCCACTTAGACTTTGGAGGTTTCTCCTAATTTGCAAGTTTGTGGCCAATGAAATGGGCAGAATTCCTTTGGGGAGGGAAGGCACAATCCTGAGGTGTGGCTCTAGGGGCTCAAGCATGGAGGGTGTGTGGGTCAGAGCTGTGGGGACAGAAGTCTGAAACAGAAACTCGTCTTAGGTTTGGGGACATAGGTATGGGAGGCCCGATCTACAGACCTTGAGCAGAACTCTTCAGGATATGAACAAAGAGTGAGTGTGAGGCACTTGCTCAGGCTTTTGACTCTGGATTTTGTGTCACTGATGGCCGTGGAATGTAGGGGCGTCCTCATGGACCATGGGTGAGACTTCCTCTATGGGGATTTGGATGATCCCAATATTTTGGGGTCATTCCGTGGGATGGGAGGAGTCCATTCTGGTTTTTTTTTTTTTTTTTTTTTTTTTTTTTTTTTTTTTTTACCTCAGGTGTGCCACTAAAGAGGGATTCCAGAGCAGAACCCTGGGAAGGGGCGACTGGACAACCCGAACTCTGTATAAGATTGGGGGCCTAAGGGCATGGCAATCCCCATATGGGGTACCTTGGTCCAGCCACTGAGAGGTCTTACTTGAGTACAGTGCTCACACTGAGGGTCACAATGCATGTTTGTGCCCAATGTAGGCATCAAGCATGGGCGGGGACTCATGGGCCATGCTTGATTCTCCTACACTGAACTTTGGACAACATACGAACCACAAGGTTTCTTTCCATGGGGAAGGAGGAATTCTGATTTCTGCATCATGTTCACCCCTGGGCAGTGACTGGAGATAAGATCTAAGTTCTGAATCCAGAAAATCGAGGTTGGGATGAGATGATAACCTAAGGTCATGGAGGGTTCGATGTGCTCAGTGTGCAGTCAGCTTTCTGGGTGTTGTTCAGGAGGTATGGATTCAGGCTGTGTCAGACAGTGCATTAGTGCCCAGGTTAGACTGTATAATTTGGGTACAGTTGAGTTCCATGTAGGTTCATCCTCATTTATTGTGTCAGGGAAGCTCACTGGGGCAGGCAGAGTGCAGCATTGTGGGTCCAGAATTGCCAAACTTAAGGGCGTCGTGACCAGGAGTGTGAGGACGTAAGTCTGAGATCATAAGCTAGACTTAAGTTTCAGGGCAAGGGCACGGCAGGCACCCTCTGCAGATCCGAATCAAAATCTCATTCATCTGAAGTCAGGGCGAGGATCAGACTTAGGCGCAGGTTGGAGTTTCTGTCCATGATGGCCCCTTCATCAAAGGGGTGGAATCTCGAGGCCATGGCGGTTTTCCCACGTTGGGAGTTGTGGGATGCTCCAAACTGCAAGGATTCCTTCTGCGGGAAAATTGAGAACTGTTGGATGGCTCCAGGACATCCCATATGGAATGACTCCAGAGCCGGGTTCTAAGGATGGATGCCTGAGCATCCTCTTACACCAATTGTCTCCCTGCCACAAGACAGGTACGATCTGATGGCTATGCAGGAGCAATCGTGGGAGCTGAGTTGAAATGGACTCTCCTGAAGATGGGTCTTAATGTGTGTTTGTGTCCATGAGGACGTTGGAATGGTGTGGTGGCCCCAGGGCTCTAAAGGATTCTAACCGGAGATTTTGAAACAACTCGAAAGAGCAAGTTTTCCATGTGGAGACAAGATTTGTTCTAATTGGTGCCTCAGGAAACCCACATATGCTGGTATTAGAACCAGGCCTCTGAGGAGAGATACATAGAAACCACAGCAATGCATCCAATTAGGTCCTAGGAGCCTCTCTGGTTCAATCTTCTTCTCTGTCGACATCTGTCTATTTTATGAAATGGAGGTAGTTGCTCAGCTGGTGTCAGACCGCTCCTGTTTGTCCGGGCGGCCTACACTATAGGGATGGCCTCGGGGACTTTGGAGGTTTCTCCTAAATTGTATGATTATGGACAATGGAATGGGCAGAATTCCTGTGGAGTGGGCAGGCACAGACCTGATGTGTGCCTCCAAGGGCCCAGCCTTGAGGGTGTGTGGGCAAGGACTGTGGGGACAGATGTCTTAAAACACAAACTCAGCTTAGGTTTGGGGACGTAGGTATGGCAGGCCCGATTTACAGACTATGAGGAGAACTTTTTGGGATCTGAATAAAGGGTGAAAGTGTGACACTTGTCAGGCTTTTGCCCCTGGATTTTGTGTCAATGATGGCCATGGAATGTCAAGGAGTCCTCATGGGCCATGGAAGAGTGTTTCTCTCTGTGGATTTGGCCAGATCCCAATTGTTTTGGGTTAATCTGTGGGATTCAGTTTTGTTAACTAAGGTGTCCCACCAAAAGAGGGATTCCAGAGCAGAGCCCTGGACAACAAGAAATCTAACTAAAATTACGGGCCTAGGGGCATGGCAAGCCCAATATGCCTTCTAATGGTCCAGCCACTGAGAGGCCTTCATTGAGGACAGAACTCATGCTGAGGGTCACAATGCGTGTTTATGCCCTCGTGGTACTCAAGCATGGGTGGGGACTCATGGTGCATGCTTGTTTCTCCTACACTGAATGATAGTCAACATGTCAACCACATGAGTTCTTGGCATGGGGAAGTATTAATTCTGATTTCTGCATATCATTCACCCCTGGGTAGTGATTGGACATAAGGTCCAGGTTGTGAAGTCTGAAAACCGAGGTTGGGAAGAGATGACGACCTAAGGCCATGTCGGGTCCGATATGCTCAGCGTGGAGCCAGCTGTCTGGGTGTTGGGCGGGAGGTCCAAGCTTGGGCTGTGTCAGACAGGGCCTTAGTGCCCAGGGTAGATTGTATAATTGGGGTACAACTGAGTGCCGTGCAGGTTGATCTTTATTTGGCATTTCTGGGTAGCCCCAAGGGCAATGTTTTTCTTCTGGAGGACAGGCAGAGTGCTGCATTGTTGCTCCGGAATTTCCAAAGTGGATGCCTTGTGGACGGGGAGTGTGAGGACGGAAGTCTGAGAACACATGTTAGGCGTAGGTTCTGGGCGAGGGCACGGCAGGCACCCTCTGCAGATCTGAATCGGGATATCATGAATCTGAAGTCAGGGCGAGGTTCAAACCTTGGCTTAGGTTTGAATTTCTGTCCATTCTGGCCACTTTATGAAGGGGACAGCATCTCCAGTCCATGGAGGTTTACCCACGATGGGAGTTGTGAGATGCTCCAAACAACAAGGATTCCTTCTGATCAACAATTGAGACCTTTTGTATCACTCCAGTACATACCATACAGAATGACACCAGAGCAGGGATCTTAGGATGGATGCATGGGAAGCCCGCCTCACATTGCAGTTGTCTCCTAGCAAATAGACAGGTTTGATATGCTGGCTCTGTCAGAGCAACCAAGGGGGCTGAGTTGAAATGGACTCTTCTGAGGATGGATGCTAATGTGGGTTTGTGTCCATGGAGACCTTGGAATGGGGCGTTGGTGCATGGGCCCTGAAGGATTCTCCTAACCGGAGGTTTTGAGACATCTCCAAAGGACAAGTTTCCCATGTGGAGACAAGATTTGTTCTGATTGGTGCCTCAGGAAACCCCCATATACTGTTATTGGAATATAGGCCTCTGAAGAGAGATAACTGGAAACCAAAGCAATGGCTCCGTTTAGAGCCTAGGGGCCTGTCCGGTTGAATCTTCTTCTCTGTGTACATCCATCTAAGGTATTAGTGGAGTTAGATGCTCAGCTGATGTCAGATGGCCCTTGTTTGTCCCAGGCGGCCTACACTATTGTGAAGGCCTTGGGGACTTTGGAAGTTTCTCCTAATTTTATGATTATGGACAATGGAATGGGCAGAATTCCCGTGGAGAGGGAAGGCACAGTTTTTATGTGGCTCCAGGGGCCCCAGCCTGCAGGGTGTGTGCACCAGGACTGTGGAAACAGAAGTCTAAAACACAAACTCAGTTTAGGTTTAGGGACGTAGGTATGGCAGGCCCGATCTACAGACCGTGAGGAGAATTCTTCCAGATATGAAGAAAGAGAGATTGTGAGGCACTTGTTCAGGCTTTTGTTTCTGGATTTTGTGTCAACGATGGGCGTGGAATGTCCGGGAGGCCTCATGGGCCATGGACGAGTCTTCCGCTCTGTGGATTTGGCCCGATTCCAATTGTTTTGGGTCAAACTGTGGGATGGGAGGAGTCCTTTCAGTTTTGTTACCTCAGGTGTCCCACCAAAAGAGGGATTCCAAAGCCGAGCCCGGGGGAGGGGAGACTGGACAACCAGAAATCTGGTTAAAAATTGGGGCCTAGGGGCATGACAAGCCCAATATGCTGTCTTTTGGTCCAGCCACTGAGAGGCCTTACTTGAGAACTGGGCTCACGTTGAGGGTCAGAATGCATGTTTGTGAACGACTTGGTCCTCAAGCATCTGCAGGGCCTCATGGGCCACACTGGTTTCAACTACATTTTACGTTGGACAACAGGCCAACCACAAGGTTTCTTGCCATGGGGAAGGAGTTCTGATTCCTGCATCATGTTCAACCCTGGGTGGTGACTGGAGATAAGGTTTAGGTTCTGAAGCCTGAAAACCGAGGTTGGAAAGAGATGATGACCTAAGGCCATGGCGGGTCTGATGTGCTCAGTGTGTGGCTAGCTGGGTGGGTGCGAGCCAGGAGGTTCAGTCTCAGGCTGTGCCAGAAAGGGCAGTAGTGCCCAGGGCAGCCTGTATAATTGGGGTCCAGTCAAGTGGCATGCAGGTTGATCCTCATTTGGGGAATCTGGGTAGACCCAGAGGGCAATGTTTTTCTTCCGGAAAGCAGGCAGAGTGCTGCCTTGTAGTTCTGGAATTGCCAAACTGGAGGGCTTGTGGGCCAGGAATGTGAGGATGGAAGTTGAGAACACAAATTAGACTTACGTTTCTGGGCAAGGGCACGGCAGACACACTCTGCAGAGATGAATCAAGATGTCCTGCATCTGAAGTCAGGGCGAGGATCAGACGATCGCTCAGGTTGGAGCTTCTGTCCCTGATGGCCCCTTCATGAAGCACAGGGGGCGAAATCACGAGGCCATGGAGGTTTGCCCACGATGGGAGTTGTGAGATGCTCCAAACAGTAAAGATTCTTCTGCGGGACTATTGAGACCTGTTGGTTGGCTCCAGGACTTCCCATACAGCATAATTCTGAGAATGGTTCTAAGTATGGATGTCTGGGAAGCCTGCCTCTCATTCCAATCATCTCCTAGCGACAAGACGGGTTAGATCTGCTGGATCAGGGGGAGCAACTGAGGGGGCTGAGTTGAAATGGACTCTCCTGAGGATGGGTCCTAATGTGGGTGCTCTTGCTCAAGTTTATCTCTGGATATCGTGTGACTCATGGTCGTGAAATTCCCGGGTGACTTCATGGGAAATGGACGAGTCTTACTCTTTAGAAGGTTGGCCTCGTCCAAAGAGTTTGGTGTGTTTATGCCCTCGTCGCACTTGAGAATGGGCTGGGCCTCAGGGTGAATGCTGGTTTCTCCTACACTGAACGTTGGACAACATGCCAACCACAAGGTTTCTTGCCATGGGTAAGGAGGAGTTCTGATTTCTACATACCATCACCCCTGGGCAGTGATTGGAGAAAAGGTAGGTTCTGAAGCCTGAAAACTGAGGTATGGAAGAGATGATGTCCGAGGGCCATGGCTGGTCTGTTGTGCTCAGTGTGTGGTCAGCTGTCTGTGTGTTAGTCAGGAGGTCCGGGCTCAGGTGTGTCAGACCGTGCATTAGTGCACAGCTTAGAGTATATAATTTACGTACAGTCAAGTGGCGTGTAGGTTTATCCTCATATGATGTGCCTGGGCAGCTCATGAGGCAATATTTTTTTTCTAGAGGGCAGGCAGAGTGCTGCACAGTGGGTTCGGAATTGCCAAACTTGAGGTCTTCTGGGCCAGGAGTGTGAGGACGGAAGTCTGAGAACACAAGCTAGACTTGGGTTTCAGGTCGAGGGCACGGCAGGTACCTCGGCAGATCTGAACCAATATCTCATGCATCTGAATTCAGGGCGAGGATCAGACATTGGCTCTGGTTGGAGTTTCTGTACATGACGGCCCATTCATGAAGGGAGTGGAATCTCTAGTCCATGGAGGTTTCCCCACGTTGGGAGTTGTGAGATGGCCCTTCAAAGATTCCTTCTGCGGGACAATTGAGACCTGTTGGACAGCTCCAGGACATCACATATGGAATGACTCGAGAGCACCATTCGAGGATGAATGCCTGGGAAGCCCGCCTCGCATTCCAATTTTCTTCTAGCAACAAGACAGTATAGATCTGATGGCTCAGCAGGTGTTACCGGGGTGGCTGAGTTGAAATGGACTTTCCGGAGGATGGGTCCTAATGTTTGTTTGTGTCCCTGAGGGACTTGGAATGGGGCGGTGGCACCGGCACCCTGAAGTATTCTCCTAAGCCTTTGACATAGCTCCCATGCACAAGTTTCCTTGTGGAGACGAGATTTGTTCTGATGGGTGCCTCAGGAGAAGCCCTATGCTGGTATTGGAATCCAGGCTTTTGAGGAGACATGCCTGTAAACCAAAGCTATGGATCCCATTATGTCCTAGGGTCCTGCCTGGTTCAATCTTCTACTCTGGGGACATCCATCTATGGTATGAGTGGAGGTTGATGCTCAGCTGGTGTCAGACGGCCCTTGTTTGTCCGGGACAACCTACACCATTGGGATGGCCTCAGGGACTATGGAGGGATCTCCTAATTTGAACGGTTTGAGACAATGGCATGGGCAGAATTCCCATGGATTGGGTAGGCACAGTACTATTGTGTGGCTCCAGGGGCTCAGTCTGGAGGGTATGTGGCCCAGGAATTTGAGGACAGAAAACAAAAAACACAAACTCATCTTAGGTTTGGGAACGTAGGTATGGCAAGCCCAACCTACAAACCAGGAGAAGAACTCTTCAGGATATGAAGAAAGAGCGAGTCTGAGGCGCTTGCTCAGGCTTTTGTCTCTGGATTTTGTATCAGCGATGGCCGAGGAATGTCGGGGAGGCCTCCTGGGCCATGGACGAATCTTCCTCTCTGTGGATCTGGTCCGATCCCAATTCTTTTTCGTGAATCTGTGGGATGGGAGGACTCCTTTAAGGTTTGTTACCTGAGGTGTCCCACCAAAAGAGGAATTCCAAAGCAGAGCCCTGGGCAAGAGTGAAGGGACAACCCGAACTATGGTTAAAAATTGGGGTCTAGGGGCATGGCAATCCCAATATGCTGTTTCTTCATGCAGCCACTGAGAGGCCTTGCCTGAGGACCGGGCTCAGGCTGAGGGTCACAATGTGTGTTTGAGACCAATGTAGCCCTCAAGCATGGGCTGGGTCTCATGTGCCACACTGGTTTCAACTACACTGAACGTTGGACACCATGCCAACCACGAGGTTTCTTGCCAAGGGAACGAGTTCTGATTTCTGCAACATTTTCAAACCTGGGCAGTGATTAGAGATAAGGTCTAGGTACTGAAGCCTGAAAACCGAGGTTGGGAAGAGATGACGAACTAAGGCCATGTTGGTTCCAATGTGCCTAGTGTGCGGCCAGCTGTCTGGGTGGGGCCAGGAGGTCCAGCTCAGGCTGTGTCAGAGAAGGCAATGATGCCCAGATCAGCCTATATATTTGGTGTACAGCCAAATGGCGTGCAGGTTGATCTTCATTTGGGGTTTCTAGGTAGCCCCAGAGGGCAATGTTTCTCTTGGAGGGCCCACAGAGTGCTGCATTGTACTTCCGGATTGCCAAACTGGAGGGCTTGTGGGCCGGTAGTCTGAGAATGGAACTCTGAGAACACAAGCTAGGCTTAGGTTTTATGGTGAGGACATGGCAGGCACAATCTACAGACCTGAATCGAGATCTCGTGCACCTGAAGTCAGGTTGAGCATCAGACGATGCCTCAGGTTTGACTTTCTGTCCCTGATGGCCCCTTCATAAAGGGGGGGAATCACGAGGCCGTGGGGGTTTTCCCACCATGGGAGTTGTGAGAAGCTCCAAACTGCAAAGATTCTACTGTGGGACAATTGAGACCAGTTGGTTGGCTCCAGGCCAACGATTCTGAGCAGGGTTCTAAGGATGGATGGCTGGGTAGCCCACCTCGCATTCCAATATTCTCCTAGCTACAAGATAGGCTAGATCTGTTGGATCTCGGGGAGCAACCGAGGACGCTGAGTTTAAATGGACTCTCCTGTGGATGGGTCCTAATATGTTTTTGTGTCTATGGAGACTGTGGCATTAAGCGGTGGCACTAGGGCCCTGAAGGCTTCTCCTAAACAGAGGTTTGACACAGCTCCACCATGCAAGTTTCCCATGTGTAGAGGAGATTTGTTCTGATGGGTGAGTCAAGAAACAGCCATATTCTGGTATTGAAATCCAGGCCTCTGAGGAGAGATGCCTGGAAACCAAAGCAATGAATCCGATTAGTGCCTAGGGGCCTGTTGGTTTCTTTTTACCTCGGGCGACATCTATCTATGGGTCAGAGTGCAGGTAGGTGCTCAGATGAACTCAGATTGCCCGTGTTTGTCCTTGGAAGCCAACACTATGGGATGGCCTCAGGGAATTTAAAGGTTTATACTTTTAGTTGCGTTGTCGCCATTGGAATGGGCTCACACAATTCCCTTGCGAGGGCAAGAACAGTCCTCAGGTTTGGCTTCAGGGGCCTGAGCCTATAGGGTGTGTAAGCCAGGGCTGTTTGGACAGTTGTCTGAAAACACAAACTCGACTTCTGTTTCGGTCATAGGTAGGGCAGGACTGATCTACAGACCATGAGGAGAACATTTCGGTATATGAAAAAAAAGCGAGTGTGAGGCTATTGCTCATGTTTTTGTCTCTGCATATCATGTCACTCATGGTCGTGAAATTTCCGGGTGACTTCATGGGAAATGGACGATTCTTACTCTCTGGGGATTTGGCCCCTTCCAAAGAGGTTGGGGTCATTCTGTGGGATGGAAGAAGTCATTTTTTTTGTTGTTGTTGCTTTGTTTTGTTTCATTTTTTAACCTCCGTTGTCCCACCAAATGAGGAATTCCAGAGTAGAGCTCTGGGGAGGGGTGACTGGACAACCAGAAATCTGGTTAAAAATTGGGGCCTAGGGCTATGTCAAGCCCATTATGAAATCTAGTGATCCAGGCTCTGAGAGGAATTACTAGAGGACAGGACTCACACTGAGGGTCACAATGCATATTTATGCCCTCGTCGCACTCAAGAATAGGCGGGCCTCAGGGTGAATGCTAGTTTCTCCTACAATGAACGTTGGACAACATGCCAACCACAAGGTTTCTTGCCATGTGTAAGGAGAAGTTCTGATTTCTGCATCACACTCACCCCTGGGCAGTGATTGGAGATAAAGTCTAGTTTCTGAGGCCTGAAAACTGAGGTAGGGAAGAGATGATGACCTAAGGCCATGGCGGTTCTGATGTGCTCAGTGTGCGGTCAGCTGTCTGGGTGTTGTTCAGGAAGTCCGGGCTCAGGTTGTGTCAGATAGTGCATTAGTGCCCAGGTTAGACTATATAATTCGGGCAAAGTCGAGTACCGTGTAGGTTTATCTTCATATAAGGTGCCTTGGCAGCTCTTTAGGCAATATTTTTTTTCCAGAAAGCAGGCCATGTGCTGCATTGTGGGACCGGATTTACCAATCATGAGGGCTTTGAGGCCAGGAGAGTGAGGTCGGAATTCTGAGAACAAAAGCTATACTTGGGCTCAGGGCAAGGGCACGGCAGGTACCCCCTGAGAATCTGAACCAATATCTCATCCATTTCAAGTCAGGGAGAGAATTAGACTTTGGCTTAGGTTGGAGTTTCTGTGCCTGACGGCCCCTTCATGAAGGGAGCGGGAATCTCGTGTCCATGGAGTTTTTCCCACGTGGGAGTTGTGGGTTGCCCCCTTCAAGAATTCCTTCTGCGGGACAATTGAGACCTTTGGGCAGCTCCAGGACATCCCATATGGAATGACTCCAGAGCACCATTAGAGGGAGGATGCCTGGGAAGCCAGCCTCGCATTCCAATTGTCTCCTAGCAACAAGCCAGTTTAGATCTGATGGCTCTGCGGGAGCAACCGGGGTGGCTGACTTGATATGGACTTTCCTGTGGATGGGTCCTAATGTGTGTTTGTGTCCATGGGGCCTTGGAATGGGGCCGTGGCACCAGGACCCTGAAATATTCTCCTAAGCTTTTGACATAGCTCGATGCACATGTTTCCTTGTGGAGACGAGATTTGTTCTGATTGCTGCCTCAGGAAAACCCCTATGCTGGTATTGGAATCCAGGCTTTTGAGGAGACATGCCTGTAACCAAAGCAATGGATCCGATATGGCCAGGGTCCTGTCTGGTTCAATCTTCTTCTCTGCAGACATCCATCTATGGTATGAGTGGAGGTTGATGCTCAGCTGCTATCAGACCGCGCTTGTTTGTCACGGGCGACCTGCACTATTGGGATGGCCTCAGGGATTTGGAGGGTTCTCCTAATTTTACGGTTTTGGACAATGGAATGGGCAGAGTTCCTATGGATTGGGTAGGCACAGTCCTTATGTGTGGCTCCAGGGACCGCAGCGTGGAGGGTGTGTGGCCCAGGACTTTGAGGACAGAAGTCTGAAAACATAAACTCAGCTTAGGTTTGGAGACATAGGTATGGCAGGCCCGATCTATAAACCATGAGAAGAACACTTCAGGATATGAGGAAAGAGCGAGTCTGAGGTGCTTGTTCAGTCTTTTGTCTCTAGATTCGGTATCAGCGATGGCCGTGGATTGTCTGGGAAACCTCATGGGCCATTGACGAATCTTCCTCTCTGTGGAATTGGCCCGATCCCAATTCTTTTTCGTCAATCTGTGGAATGGGAGGTCTCCTTTCAGGTTGGTTACCTTAGGTGTCCCGCCAAAAGAGGAATTCCAAAGAAGAGCCCTGTGGAAAAGCGAAGGGACAACCCGAACTATGGGTAAAATTTGGGGCCTAGGGGCATGGCAAGCCCAATATGCTATCTCTTCATCCAGCCACTGAGAGGCCTTACCTGAGGACTGGGATCAGGCTGAGGGTCACAATGTGTGTTTCTGACCAATGTGGCCCATAAACATGGGCTGGGCCTCATGGGCCACACTGGTTTCAACTACACTGAACATTGGAAAACATGCCAACCACATGGTTTCTAGCCACGGGGAAGGAGTTGTGATTTCTGCATCACTTACAAGCCTGGGCAGTGATTGGAGATAAGGTCTAGGTTCTGAAACTTGAGAATCGAGGTTGGGAAGAGATGACGACCTAAGGACATGGCTCGTCCGGCGTGCTCAGTGTTCGACCAGCTTTCTGGGTGGGGCCAGGAAGTCCAGGCTCAGGCTGTGTAGAAAGGGCAATAGTGCCCAGGTCAGCCTATATATTTGGGGTACAGTCGAATGGCGTGCAGGTTGATCCTCATTTGGAGTTTCTGGGTAGCCCCACAGGGCAATGTTTTTCTTCCTGAAGGCTGGAAGAGTGCTGCATTATAGTTCTGGTTTGCAAACTGGAGGCTTGTGGGCCAGTAGTCTGAAGACGGAAATCTGAGAACACAAGCTAGGCTTAGGTTTCTGGGTGAGGACAAGGCAGGAACAATCTACAGACCTGAATCGAGATCTCGTGCTTCTGAAGTCAGGGCGAGGATCAGAAGATCGCTCAGGTTGGTGATTCTGTCCCTGATGGCCCCTTCATGAAGGGGCGGGGGGGTCAAGAGGCCGTAGGGGTTTTCCCACGATGTTAGTTGTGAGAAGCTCCAAACTGCAAAGATTCTTGTGCAGGACAATTGAGACATGTTGGTTGGCTCCAGGCCAACGATTCCGAGCAGGGTTCTAAGGATGGATGCCTGGGTAGCCCACCTTGCATTCCAATTGTGTCCTAGCAACAAGACAGGTTATATCTGCTGGATCTGGGCGAGCAATCTGGATCTGAGTTGAAATGGACTCTCCTGTGGATGGATCCTAATATGTTTTTGTGTCTATGGCGACCTTGGAATGAAGCGGTGGCACTGGGGTCCTGAAGGGTTTTTTCAAACAGAGGCTTTGACACAGCTCCAACGTGCAAGTTTCCCATATGTAGATGAGATTTTTTATGACGGATGAGTCAGGAAACAGCCATATGCTGGTATTGAAATCCAGGCCTCTGAGGAGAGATGACTGGATACCACAACAATGAATCCGAATAGTGCCTAGGGGCCTGTTCGTACCTTTTTACCTCTGGGAACATCAGTCTATGCGTCTGAGTGTATGTAGGTTCTCAGATGGGCTCAGATTGCCCGAGTTTGTCCTGGGAAGCCACCACTATTGGGATGGCCTCAGGGAGTTTGCAGGTTTATCCTATTAGTAGGGTTGTGGCCATTGGAATGGGCACATACAATTCCCTTGGAGAGGGCAAGTACAGTCCTCAGGTTTGGCTCCAGGGGCCTGAGCCTGTAGGGTGTGTAGGCAGAGCTGTTTGGACAGTCGTCTGAAAACACAAACGCGGCTTATGTTTCAGGTCATAGGTATGGCAGGATTGATCTACAGACCATGAGGAGAACTCTTCGGGATATGAATAAGGGGCGAGTGTGAGGCTCGTGCTCAAGTTTTTGTCTCTGGATATCGTGACACTCATGGTCGTGTAATTCCCTGAAGACTTCATGGGAAATGGACGAGTCTTACACTCTGGGGGTTTGGCCCCGTCCAAAGAGTTTGGGGTCATTCTGTGGGATGGAAGAAGTCCGTTTTGTTGTTGTTGTTGATTTGCCATGTTTTGTTTTTTAACCTCAGGTGTCCCACCAAATGAGGGATTCCAGAGTAGAGCCCTGGGGAGGGCCGAACAGACAACCAGAAATCTGGTTAAAAATTGTGGCCTAGGGACATGTCAAGCCCATTATGACATCTAATGGTCGAGCCACTGAGAGGACTTACTAGAGGACAGGACTCACGCTGAGGGTCACAATGCGTGTTTATGCCCACTTCGCAAACAAGAATGGGCAGGGCCTCATGGTGAATCCTGGTTTCTCCTACACTAAACGTTGGACAACATGCCAACCACAAGGTTTCTTGCCATGGGTAAGGAAGAGTTCTGATTTCTGCATCACAGGCACCCCTGGGCAGTCATTGGAGATAAGGTCTAGGTACTGAAGCCTAAAAACTGAGGTAGGGAAGAGATGATGACCTAAGGCCATGGCGGTTCTGATGTGCTCAGTGTGCGGTCAGCTGTCTGGGTGTTGGTCAGGAGTTCCGAGCTCAGGTTGTGTCAGACAGTGCATTAGTGCCCAGGTTAGACTATATAATTTGGGTACAGTCGAGTGCCATGTAGATTTATCCTCATATAAGTTGTCTGGGCAGATCATTAGGCAAAATTTGTTTTCTAGAGGGCAGGCAGTGTGCTTCATTGTCAGTCCGGAATTGCTAAACTTGAGGGCTTCGTGTAGAGGAGTGTGAGGACGGAAGTCTGAGAACACAAGCTAGACTTGGGTTTCAGGGCGAGGACACGGCAGGTACCACTGTAGATCTGAACCAATATCTCATGCATCTGAAGTCAGGGCGAGGATCAGACGTTGGCTCAGGTTGGAGTTTCTGTGCATGACGGACCCTTCATGAAGGGAGTGGAATCTCAAGGCCATGGAGTTTTTCCCACGTTGGGAGTTGTGGGATGCCCCCATCAAGGATTCCTTCTGCGGGACAATTGAGACCTGTTGGGCAGCTTCAGGACATCCCATATGGAATGACTCCAGGGCACTGTTCGAGGATGGATGCCTGGGAAGCCGGCCTCGCATTCCAAATGTCTCCCAGCAACAAGACAGTTTAGATCTGATGGTTCTGCGGGAGCAACCGGGGTGGCTGACTTGAAATGGACTTTCCTGAGGATGGGTCCTAACGTGTGTTTGTGTCCATGAGGGCCTTAAAAAGGGGCGGTGGCACCGGGACCCTGAAGTATTCTCCTAAGCTTTTGACATAGCTAGATGCACAAGGTTCCTTGTGGAGACGAGATTTGTTTTGATGGGTGCCTCAGGAAAACTTCTATGCTGGTATTGGAATCCAGGCTTTTGAGGAGACATGCCTGTAATCCAAAGCAATGTATCCGATTATGGCCTAGGGTCCTGTCTGGTTCAATCTTCTTCTCAGGGGACATCCATCTATGGTATGAGTGGAGGTAGATGCTCAGCAGGTATCAGACTGCCCTTGTTTGTCCCGGGCGACCTGCACTATTGGGATGGCCTCAGGGATTTGGAGGGTTCTCCAAATTTTACTGTTTTGGACAATGGCATCGGCAGAATTCCCATGGATTGGGTTGGCACAGTCCTAATGTGTGACTCCAGGGGCACCAGCCTGGAGGGTGTGTGGCCCAGGACTTTGAGGACAGAAGTCTGAAAACACAAACTCAGCTTAGGTTTGGGGACGTAGGTATGGCAGGCCCGATCTATAAACCATGAGAAGAACTCTTCCGGATATGAAGAGAGAGCGAGTCTGAGGCGCTTGCTCAGGCTTTTGTCTCTGGATTTTGTATCAGAGATGGCCGTGGAATGTCGGGGAGGCCTCATGGGCCATGGACGAATTTTCCTCTCTGTGGATTTGGCCCGATCCCAATTGTTTTTCGTCAATCTGTGGAATGGGAGGACTCCTTTCAGGTTTGTTACCTCAGGTGTCCCTCCAAAAGAGTAATTCCAAAGAAGAGCCCTGGGGAAAAGTGAAGGGAGAACCCGAACTATGGGTACAATTTGGGGCCTAGGGGCATGGCAAGCACAATATGCTGTCTCTTCATCCAGCCACTGAGAGGCCTTACCTGAGCCTGGGATCAGGCTGAGGGACACAATGTGTGTTTGTGACCAATGTGGCCCATAAACATGGGCGAGGCCTCATGGGCCACACTGGTTTCAACTACACTGAACGTTGGAAAACATGCCAACCACTAGGTTTCTTGCCAAGGTGAAGGAGAAGTTCTGATTCTTGCATCACGTTTACTCCTGAACAGTGAGTGGAGATAAGGTCTAGGTTCTGAAGGTGAAAACTGAGGTTGGGTAGAGATGATGGCCTAAAGCCATTGTGGGTGTGATATGCTCTATGTATGGCCAGCTGTCTGGGTGTCTGCCCTCAGGCTGTGTCAGACAGGGCTTTAGTGCAAAGGCTAGACTGTATAATTGGGGTATGGTCGAGTGGCATGCAAGTTGTTACTCATTTGGCGTTTCTGGTTAGCCCTATAGGGCAACATTTTTCTTCTGGAGGGCAGGCAGAGTGCTGCATTGTGTCTCCAGAATTGCCAAACTGGAGGGGTGTGGCCAGGATTGTGAGGAAGAAGTCTGAAAACACAAGCTAGCACGAGTTTTGGGGCCAAGAGCATGGCAGGCCCACTCTGCAGAGGCTGAATCGAGATCTCCTGCAGGTGAGGTCACGACGAGTATCAGATGTTGCCTCAAGCTGGAGTTTGTGTCCATGACGGCCCCTTCCTGAAGGGGGTGGGGGCGTCATGAGGCCAGGGAGGTTTCCCTACGCTGGGAGTTGTGAGCTGCTCCAAACTTCAAAGTTTTCTTCTTCAGGAGAGTCGAGTACTATTGGATGGTTCCAGGATGCCCCATACAGAAACACTCGAGAGCAGGGGCCTAAGCATGGATGCCGAGAAACGCCAACTCACATTCCCATTGCCTGGTCGAGACAAGGCACGCTCAATCTGCGGGCTCTTGAGTGAGCTACCCAGAAGGCTGAGTTTAAATGGACTCTCCTGAGGATGAGTCATAATGTGGGTTGGTGGCCATGGAGACCTTGGAATGTGGCAGTAGCTAAGGGATTCTGCAGCATTCTCCAACCCTAAGGGCTTGACAAAACTCCAACAAGGAAGCTTCCCATGTGGAGATGAGAGGTCTTCTGTCTGGTGCCTCAGGAAAGCCCCGTATGCTGGTCTTCGAACCCAGGCCTCTGAGGAGTGATACCTGGACACCAAAGCAAGAGTTCATAATAGGGCCTAGGGGCCTGTCTGGTTCAATCTTCTGTCTCTGCGGATATCTGTCTGTGTGTCTGCATGGAGGTAGTAGTTGCTCAGCTTGTGTCATAATGCCCCTATTTGTCCAGTGCGGCTTGCGGTAGTGGGATGTCCTTGGGGACCTTGAGGTTTCTACTATGTTGTAGAGTTGTGGCCAATGGAATGGGCAGTTTCTTAGGAGAGAGCAGGCACAGTTCTGTGGTGTGGCTCCAGAGACCCCAGCCTGGAGGCTGTGTGGGCCATGGCTGTGCAGACAGACATCCAAAAACCCTAACTCAGCTCAGGTTACGGCAGGCCCGATCTACAGTCCATGAGGGGAGCTCCTCTAGATATGAAAGAAGGGTGAGAGGGAGGCAGTCGCTCAGGCTTTTGTCTCTGGATGTTTTGTCCACAATGGCCGTTTAATGTAGGAGTTGCCTCATGGGTCGTAGAAGTCTCCCTCTCTGGTAGTTTGTCCAGCCCCCAAGAGTTTGGGGTCATTCTGTGGGAAGGGAAGTGTCCTGTTTTCTGCTTCATGTGATCCCCCAGTAGAGGGATTCAAGAGCATACCAGTGGGTACTGACAACTGGAATACTCGCCCTCTGGTTAAGCCTGGGGGCCTATGGATATGACAAGCCCCATATGCAGGATCTTGGTCCAGCCACTGAGAGGCGCTACTTTAATACGGGACTCACGCTGCAGGTCACAATGCATGTCTGTGCCCTAGGCGGCCCTCAAGCACTGGCGTGGTCTTTCATACAATGCAGGTTTTCCCACATTGAACGTTGGACAACATGCCATCCACAAGGTTTCTGACCATGGGGAAGGAGGAATTCTAATTTCTGCATCACGTTCACCCCTGGGCAGTGATTGGAGATAAGGTCTAGGTCTGAAGCCTGAAAACCGAGGTTGGGAAGAGATGACGACCTACAGCCATAGCGGGTCCTATGTGTCCAGGTTGGGGCCAGCTGTCTGGGTGTCGTTTGGGATGTCTTGTCTCAGGCTGTGCCAGACAGGGCATTAGTATACAGGGTGGGCTGTATAATTGCTTTACAATCGAGTGGCATGCATTAGAAAATCATTTGGGGTTTCTTATTAGCAGCAGAGGGCAAAGTTTTTCTTCTGGAGGGCAGGCAGAGTGCTGCATTGTGGCTTCGGAATTCCCAAACTGGAGGGCTTGTGGGCCAGGAGAGTGAGGACGGAAGTCTGAGAACACAAGCTAGGCTTAGGTTTCGGGGCAAGGACATGGCAGGCACACTCTGCAGAGCTGAATTGAAATCTCATGTGTCTGAAGTCAGGTCGAGGTTCAGACTTTGGCTCAGGTTTGAGTTTCTGTCCATGTGGGCCCCTTCAGGAAGGGGGGGCATTATGAGGCCATGGGGGTTTTCCCACTATTGGAGTTGTGAGATGCTCCAAACCGCAAGGATTCCTTTGTGGGACAATTAAGATTAGTTGGATGGCTCCAGGACGTCTTATAAGGTATTTTTCCAGAACAGGGTTCTAAGTATGGATGCCTGGGCAGCCAGCCTCACATTCCAATTGTCTCCTAGCAACAAGAAACGTTTGATCTGCTGGCTTGGGGTAGCAACAGAGGGGGCTGAGTTGAAATGGACTTTCCTGAGGATGGTCTTAATGTTGGTTTGAGTCCATGGAGACCTTGGTATGGGGCAGTGGCACCAGGGCCCTGAAGGATTCTCCTAACCAGAGGTTATGACAAAGCTCCAATGAGCAAGTTTCCATGGGGAGACGAGATTTGTTCTTATTGGTGCCTCAGGAAACCACCATATGCTGGTATTGGAAACGAGGCCTCTGAGGAGAGATGCCTGGAAACCAAAGCAATGGATCTGTTTAGGGCCTAGGGGCCTGTCCGGTCAATATTCTTCTCTGGGGACGTCTGTTGTCTGAGTGGAGGTAGTTGCTCAGCTTGTTTGAGATCACCCCTGTTTGTCATGGGCGGCCTACACTATTGGGATGGCCTCGGTGACTTTGGAGGTTTTTCCTAATTTGCAAGGTTGTGGCCAATGGAATGGGAAGAATTCCCTTGAAAGGGAAGCACAGTCCTGAGGTGTGGCTCCAGGGACCAAAGTGTGGAGCGTGTGTGGTCCAGGGCTATTTGGACAAAAGTCTGAAAACACAAACTCCACTTAGGTTGTGGGATGTAGCTATGGCCGGCCCAATCTATAGACCATGAGGAGACCTCTTCGGGATATGAACAAAGGGAGAATGTGATGTGCATGCTCATGCTTTTTTTTCTTTTTTCTGGAAATGTGTCACCGATTGCCATGGAATGTCGGGGTGTCCTCATGGGCCATCGATGAGGCTCCCTTTCTGTGGATTTGACCCGATCCCAAGAGATTGGGGTCATTCTGTGGGAAGGGAGGAGGCCTTTCTGGTTTTTTTTTTTTTTATTTTTTTTTTATTATTATTTTTTTTTAACCTCAGGTGGACCACCAAAAGAGGGATTCCAGAGCAGAGTCGTGGGTGGGGGCAACTGGACAACCAGACCTCTGGTTAATATTGGGACCTAAGAACATGGCAAGCCCCTTATGTGGGCTCTTGGTCCAGACACTGAGAGGCCTTCCTTGAGGATAGGTCTCACACTGAGTTTCACAATGTGTTTTTGTGCCCAAGGAGCCCCTCAAGTCAGGGGGTGGCCTAATGTACCATGCTGGTTTCTCCTACACTGAACGTTGCACAGTATGGGAACCACAAGTTTTCTGGCAATGGGGAAGATGGAGTTCTAATTTCTGCAACACTTTCACTCCTGGACTGTGATTGGATTTAAGGTCTAGGTTCTTAAGCCTGAAAACTGAGGTTGAGAAGAGATGAAGCCCTAAGGCCATGGTGTGTCTGATGTGCTCAGTGTTCGGCCAGCTGTTGAGTGTGGGTTGGGAGGTGCAGGCTCAGGCTGTGGCAGACAGGGAATTAGTGCCCAGGCTAGACTGCATCATTTGGGTGTAGTCGAGTTTCGTGCAGGATGGTACTCATTTGAGGTTACTGGGTAGCCCCAGAGGGCAACGTTTTTCTTCTGGAGGGAAGACACAGTGCCACATAGTGACTCCAAAATTCCCAAACTGGAAGGCTTGTGGGCCAGGAGTGTGAGGAAAAAATTCTGAGAACACAAGCCAGACTTAGATTTCGGGGTGAGGGGACGGCAGGCACCCTCTGCAGAGATGATTCGAGATCCGTATACCTGAAGACAGAGCTAGGATCAGACGTTTTCTTAGGTCGGAGTTTCTGTCCATGACGGCCCATTCATGAAGGGGAGGGTGTCACGAGGACATGGAGGTTTTCCCACTATGGGAATTGAGAGATGCTCCAAACCACAATGATTCCTTCTGTGGGACAGTCGAGACATGTTGGATGGCTCCAGGACATCCCATAAGGAAGTTATCCAGAGCAGGGTTCTAAGGATGGATGCCTGGGCAGCCTGCCTCCCATTCCAGGTGTCTCATAGAGCCAAGGCAAGTTCGATCTGCTGGATCTAGGGGAGCAACCGAGGCGGGTGTTTTGAAATGGGTGAGTTGAGGATAGGTCATAATGTGCATTTGTGTCCATGTAGACCTTGGAATGGGGTGCTTGATCCGGGGCCTTGAGGGATGTTCATAACCGGAGGTTTTGATGGAGCTCTAAAGAGTATGTTTCCTATGTAGAGAAGAGAATTGTTTTGATGAGTGCCTAAGGATTCTCCCATATGCTGGTATTGGAAACCAGGCCTCTGAGGAGAGATGACTGGAATCAAAATCAATGGATCTGATTAGGGCCTCAGTGCCCGTCCAGTTCAATCTTATTCTATGGGGATATCTGTCTCTGGGTCTGAGTGGAGGTGGTTTCCTAACTTGTGAAAGATCATCCCTGTGTGTCCTGGGCAGCCAACACAATTCGGATGGCCTGGGGGAGTTTGGAGGATTCTCCTAATCTATAGGGTTGTGTCCAATGGAAATGGCAGAATTCCCGTGGAGAGGGAAGCCAAAGTCCTGAGGTGTGGCTCCAGGGGCCCCAGCTTGGATGGTGTGTGGGCCAGGACTGTGGGGACAGAAGTCTGAAAACACAAACTCAGCTTAGGTTTGGGGATGTATGTATGAAGGCTCGATCTACAGACCGTGAGAATTTTCCGGGCTATGAACAAAGGGCGAGTATGTGGCTCTTGCTCAGGGTTTTGTCTCTGGATTTTGTGTCAATGGTGGCCGTGGAATGTCGGGGTGTCCACAAGGGCCATGGACAATTCTTTCTCTGGTCATTTGGCCTGATCCCAAGTGGTTGGGATCATTCTGTGGATGGTAAGATTCCTTTCTGTATTTTTTTTTTTATCTCAGTTGTCCCACCAAAGAGGGATTCCAGAGTAGAGCACTGAGTAGGGGTCACTAGACATCTCGAACTCTGGTTGAGATTGGGGGACTAGGGGCTTGGCAAGCCCCATATGTGGGCTGTTGTTCCAGTCACTAAGAGGCTTTACATGAGGATAGGGCTCACGCTGAGGGTCACAATGTGTGTTTGTGCAAATTGTGGCCCTCAGGGATAGGTGGGGCCTCATATTCCATGCTGCTTTCTCCTACAAAGAACATTGGACAACATGCCAACCACTAGGTTTCTTGCCAAGGCGAAGGAGAAGGTCTGATTCTTGCATCACGTTCACTCCAGAGCAGTGAGTGGAGATAAGGTCTAGGTTCTGGGGGTGAAAACTGAGGTTGGGTAGAGATGATGGCCTAAAGCCATTGTGGGTGTGATATGCTCTGTGTACGGCCAGCTGTCTGGGTGTTGGACTGGAGTTCTGCCCTCAGGCTGTGTCAGACAGGGCTTTAGTGCACAGGCTAGACTGTATAATTGGGGTATGGTCGAGTGGCATGCAGGTTGTTACTCATTTGGCGTTTCTGGTTAGCCCTATAGGGCAACATTTTTCTTCTGGAGGGCAGGCAGAGTGCTGCATTGTGTCTCCAGAATTGCCAAACTGGAGGGGTGTGGCCAGGATTGTGAGGAAGGAAGTCTGAAAACACAAGCTAGCACGAGTTTTGGGGCCAAGAGCATGGCAGGCCCACTCTGCAGAGGCTGAATCGAGATCTCCTGCAGATGAGGTCAGGGCGAGTATCAGATGTTGCCTCACGCTGGAGTTTGTGTCCATGACGGCCCCTTCCTGAAGGGGGTGAGGGCGACATGAGGCCAGGGAGGATTCCCTACGCTGGGAGTTGTGAGCTGCTCCAAACTTCAAAGTTTCCTTCTTCAGGACAGTCGAGTACTATTGGATGGTTCCAGGATGCCCCATACAGAAAGACTCGAGAGCAGGGCCCTAAGCATGGATGCCGAGAAACGCCAACTCACCTTCCCATTGCCTGGTCGAGACAAGGCACGCTCAATCTGCGGGCTCTTGGGTGAGCTACCCAGAAGCCTGAGTTTAAATGGACTCTCCTGAGGATGAGTCATAATGTGGGTTGGTGGCCTTGGAGACCTTGGAATGTGGCAGTAGCTAAGGGACTCTGCAGGATTCTCCAACCCAAAGGGCTTGACACAACTCCAACAAGGAAGCTTCCCATGTGGAGATGAGAGGCATTCTGTCTGGTGCCTCAGGAAAGCCACATATGCTGGTCTTCGAACCCAGGTTTCTGAGCAGTGATACCTGGACAACAAAGCAAGAGTTCATAATAGGGCCTAGGGGCCTGGCTGGCTCAATCTTCTATCTCTGCGGATATCTGTCTGTGTGTCTGCATGGAGGTAGTAGTTGCTCAGCTTGTGTCATAATGCCCCTATTTGTCCAGTGCGGCTTGCGGTAGTGGGATGTCCTTGGGGACCTTGAGGTTTCCCCTATTTTGTAGAGTTGTGGCCAATGGAATGGGCAGTTTCTTAGGAGAGAGCAGGCACAGTTCTGTGGTGTGGCTCCAGAGACCCCAGCCTGGAGGCTGTGTGGGCCATGGCTGTGCAGACAGACATTCAAAAACCCTAACTCAGCTCAGGTTTGGGGCCGAGGTTAGAGCAGGCCTGATCTACAGTCCATGAGGGGAGCTCCTCTGGATATGAAAGAAGGGTGAGAGGGAGGCAGTTGCTCAGGCTTTTGTCTCTTGATGTTTTGTCCACAATGGCCGTTTAATGTAGGAGTTGCCTCATGGGTCGTAGAAGTCTCACTCTCTGGTAGTTTGTCCAGCCCCCAAGAGTTTGGGGTCAAACTGCGGGAAGGGAAGTGTCCTGTTTTCTACTTCATGTGTCCCCCCAGTAGAGGGATTCTAGAGCATAGCAGTGGGTACTGTCAACTGGAATACACGCCCTCTGGTTAAGCCTGGGGGCCTATGGATATGACAAGCCCCATATGCAGGATCTTGGTCCAGCCACTGAGAGGCGCTACTTTAATACGGGACTCACGCTGCAGGTCACAATGCATGTCTGTGCCCTAGGCGGCCCTCAAGCACTGGCGTGGCCTTTCGGACAATGCAGGTTTCCCCACATTGAACGTTGGACAACATGCCAACCACAAGGTTTCTGGCCATGGGGAAGGAGGAATTCTAATTTCTGCATCACGTTCACCCCTGGGCAGTGATTGGAGATAAGGTCTAGGTTCTGAAGCCTGAAAACCGAGGTTGGGAAGAGATGACGACCTACAGCCATAGCGGGTCCTATGTGTCCAGGTTGGGGCCAGCTGTCTGGGTGTCGTTTGGGATGTCTTGTCTCAGGCTGTGCCAGACAGGGCATTAGTATACAGGGTGGGCTGTATAATTGCTTTACAATCGAGTGGCATGCATTAGAAAATCATTTGGGGTTTCTTATTAGCAGCATAGGGCAAAGTTTTTCTTCTGGAGGGCAGGCAGAGTGCTGCATTGTGGCTTCGGAATTCCCAAACTGGAGGGCTTGTGGGCCAGGAGAGTGAGGACGGAAGTCTGAGAACACAAGCTAGGCTTAGGTTTCGGGGCAAGGACATGGCAGGCACACTCTGCAGAGCTGAATTGAGATCTCATGCGTCTGAAGTCAGGTCGAGGTTCAGACTTTGGCTCAGGTTTGAGTTTCTGTCCATGTTGGCCCCTTCAGGAAGGGGGGGCATTATGAGGCCATGGGGGTTTTCCCACTATTGGAGTTGTGAGATGCTCCAAACCGCAAGGATTCCTTCTGTGGGACAATTAAGATTTGTTGGATGGCTCCAGGACGTCTTATAAGGTATTTTTCCAGAACAGGGTTCTAAGTATGGATGCCTGGGCAGCCAGCCTCACATTCCAATTGTCTCCTAGCAACAAGAAACGTTTGATCTGCTGGCTTGGGGTAGCAACAGAGGGGGCTGAGTTGAAATGGACTTTCCTGAGGATGGTCTTAATGTAGGTTTGAGTCCAAGGAGACCTTGGTATGGGGCAGTGGCACCAGGGCCCTGAAGGATTCTCCTAACCAGAGGTTATGACAAAACTCCAATGAGCAAGTTTCCATGGGGAGACGAGATTTGTTCTTATTGGTGCCTCAGGAAACCACCGTATGCTGGTATTGGAAACGAGGCCTCTGAGGAGAGATGCCTGGAAACCAAAGCAATGGATCTGTTTAGGGCCTAGGGGCCTGTCCAGTTCAATATTCTTCTCTGGGGACATCTGTTGTCTGAGTGGAGGTAGTTGCTCAGCTTGTTTGAGATCACCCCTGTTTGTCATGGGCGGCCTACACTATTGGGATGGTCTCGGTGACTTTGGAGGTTTTTCCTAATTTGCAAGGTTGTGGCCAATGGAATGGGAAGAATTCCCTTGAAAGGGAAGCACAGTCCTGAGGTGTGGCTCCAGGGACCCAAGTGTGGAGCGTGTGTGGTCCAGGGCTATTTGGACAAAAGTCTGAAAACACAAACTCCACTTAGGTTGTGGGATGTAGGTATGGCCGGCCCGATCTATAGACCGTGAGGAGACCTCTTCGGGATATGAACAAAGGGCGAATGTGAGGTGCTTGCTCATGCTTTTTTTTTTTTTTTTTCTGGAAATGTGTCACCGATTGCCATGGAATGTCAGGGTGTCCTCATGGGCAATCGATGAAGCTCCCTTTCTGGGGATTTGACCCGATCCCAAGAGATTGGGGTCATTCTGTGGGAAGGGAGGAGGCCGTTCTGGTTTTTTTTTTTTTTTTTTTTTTTTTTTTTTTTTTAACCTCAGGTGGACCACCAAAAGAGGGATTCCAGAGCAGAGTCGTGGGTGGGGGCAACTGGACAACCAGACCTCTGGTTAACATTGGGACCTAAGAACATGGCAAGCCCCATATGTGGGCTCTTGGTCCAGACACTGAGAGGCCTTCCTTGAGGATAGGTCTCACACTGAGTTTCACAATGTGTTTTTGTGCCCAAGGAGCCCCTCAAGTCAGGGCGTGGCCTAATGTACCATGCTGGTTTCTCCTACACTGAACGTTGCACAGTATGGGAACCACAAGTTTTCTGGCAATGGGGAAGATGGAGTTCTAATTTCTGCAACACTTTCACTCCTGGACTGTGATTGGATTTAAGGTCTAGGATCTGAAGCCTGAAAACTGAGGTCTGGAAGAGATGAAGCCCTAAGGCCATGGTGTGTCTGATGTGCTCAGTGTTCGGCCAGCTGTTGAGTGTGGGTTGGGAGGTGCAGGCTCAGGCTGTGGTAGACAGGGAATTAGTGCCCAGTAGACTGAATCATTGGGGTGCAGTCGAGTTTCGTGCAGGATGATACTCATTTGTGGTTACTGGGTAGCCCCAGAGGGCAACGTTTTTCTTCTGGAGGGAAGACACAGTGCCACATAGTGACTCCAAAATTCCCAAACTGGAAGGCTTGTGGGCCAGGAGTGTGAGGAAAAAATTCTGAGAACACAAGCCAGACTTAGATTTCGGGGTGAGGGGACGGCAGGCACCCTCTGCAGAGATGATTCGAGATCCGTATACCTGAAGACAGAGCTAGGATCAGACGTTTTCTTAGGTCGGAGTTTCTGTCCATGACGGCCCATTCATGAAGGGGAGGGTGTCACGAGGACATGGAGGTTTTCCCACTATGGGAATTGAGAGATGCTCCAAACCACAATGATTCCTTCTGTGGGACAGTCGAGACATGTTGGATGGCTCCAGGACATCCCATAAGGAAGTTATCCAGAGCAGGGTTCTAAGGATGGATGCCTGGGCAGCCTGCCTCCCATTCCAGGTGTCTCATAGAGCCAAGGCAAGTTCGATCTGCTGGATCTAGGGGAGCAACCGAGGCGGGTGTTTTGAAATGGGTGAGTTGAGGATAGGTCATAATGTGCATTTGTGTCCATGTAGACCTTGGAATGGGGTGCTTGATCCGGGGCCTTGAGGGATGTTCATAACCGGAGGTTTTGATGGAGCTCTAAAGAGTATGTTTCCTATGTAGAGAAGAGAATTGTTTTGATGAGTGCCTAAGGATTCTCCCATATGCTGGTATTGGAAACCAGGCCTCTGAGGAGAGATGACTGGAATCAAAATCAATGGATCTGATTAGGGCCTCAGTGCCCGTCCAGTTCAATCTTATTCTATGGGGATATCTGTCTCTGGGTCTGAGTGGAGGTGGTTTCCTAACTTGTGAAAGATCATCCCTGTGTGTCCTGGGCAGCCAACACAATTCGGATGGCCTGGGGGAGTTTGGAGGATTCTCCTAATCTATAGGGTTGTGTCCAATGGAAATGGCAGAATTCCCGTGGAGAGGGAAGCCAAAGTCCTGAGGTGTGGCTCCAGGGGCCCCAGCTTGGATGGTGTGTGGGCCAGGACTGTGGGGACAGAAGTCTGAAAACACAAACTCAGCTTAGGTTTGGGGATGTATGTATGAAGGCTCGATCTACAGACCGTGAGAATTTTCCGGGCTATGAACAAAGGGCGAGTATGTGGCTCTTGCTCAGGGTTTTGTCTCTGGATTTTGTGTCAATGGTGGCCGTGGAATGTCGGGGTGTCCACAAGGGCCATGGACAATTCTTTCTCTGGTCATTTGGCCTGATCCCAAGTGGTTGGGATCATTCTGTGGATGGTAAGATTCCTTTCTGTATTTTTTTTTTTATCTCAGTTGTCCCACCAAAGAGGGATTCCAGAGTAGAGCACTGAGTAGGGGTCACTAGACATCTCGAACTCTGGTTGAGATTGGGGGACTAGGGGCTTGGCAAGCCCCATATGTGGGCTGTTGTTCCAGTCACTAAGAGGCTTTACATGAGGATAGGGCTCACGCTGAGGGTCACAATGTGTGTTTGTGCAAATTGTGGCCCTCAGGGATAGGTGGGGCCTCATATTCCATGCTGCTTTCTCCTACAAAGAACATTGGACAACATGCCAACCACTAGGTTTCTTGCCAAGGCGAAGGAGAAGGTCTGATTCTTGCATCACGTTCACTCCAGAGCAGTGAGTGGAGATAAGGTCTAGGTTCTGGGGGTGAAAACTGAGGTTGGGTAGAGATGATGGCCTAAAGCCATTGTGGGTGTGATATGCTCTGTGTACGGCCAGCTGTCTGGGTGTTGGACTGGAGTTCTGCCCTCAGGCTGTGTCAGACAGGGCTTTAGTGCACAGGCTAGACTGTATAATTGGGGTATGGTCGAGTGGCATGCAGGTTGTTACTCATTTGGCGTTTCTGGTTAGCCCTATAGGGCAACATTTTTCTTCTGGAGGGCAGGCAGAGTGCTGCATTGTGTCTCCAGAATTGCCAAACTGGAGGGGTGTGGCCAGGATTGTGAGGAAGGAAGTCTGAAAACACAAGCTAGCACGAGTTTTGGGGCCAAGAGCATGGCAGGCCCACTCTGCAGAGGCTGAATCGAGATCTCCTGCAGATGAGGTCAGGGCGAGTATCAGATGTTGCCTCACGCTGGAGTTTGTGTCCATGACGGCCCCTTCCTGAAGGGGGTGAGGGCGACATGAGGCCAGGGAGGATTCCCTACGCTGGGAGTTGTGAGCTGCTCCAAACTTCAAAGTTTCCTTCTTCAGGACAGTCGAGTACTATTGGATGGTTCCAGGATGCCCCATACAGAAAGACTCGAGAGCAGGGCCCTAAGCATGGATGCCGAGAAACGCCAACTCACCTTCCCATTGCCTGGTCGAGACAAGGCACGCTCAATCTGCGGGCTCTTGGGTGAGCTACCCAGAAGCCTGAGTTTAAATGGACTCTCCTGAGGATGAGTCATAATGTGGGTTGGTGGCCTTGGAGACCTTGGAATGTGGCAGTAGCTAAGGGACTCTGCAGGATTCTCCAACCCAAAGGGCTTGACACAACTCCAACAAGGAAGCTTCCCATGTGGAGATGAGAGGCATTCTGTCTGGTGCCTCAGGAAAGCCACATATGCTGGTCTTCGAACCCAGGTTTCTGAGCAGTGATACCTGGACAACAAAGCAAGAGTTCATAATAGGGCCTAGGGGCCTGGCTGGCTCAATCTTCTATCTCTGCGGATATCTGTCTGTGTGTCTGCATGGAGGTAGTAGTTGCTCAGCTTGTGTCATAATGCCCCTATTTGTCCAGTGCGGCTTGCGGTAGTGGGATGTCCTTGGGGACCTTGAGGTTTCCCCTATTTTGTAGAGTTGTGGCCAATGGAATGGGCAGTTTCTTAGGAGAGAGCAGGCACAGTTCTGTGGTGTGGCTCCAGAGACCCCAGCCTGGAGGCTGTGTGGGCCATGGCTGTGCAGACAGACATTCAAAAACCCTAACTCAGCTCAGGTTTGGGGCCGAGGTTAGAGCAGGCCTGATCTACAGTCCATGAGGGGAGCTCCTCTGGATATGAAAGAAGGGTGAGAGGGAGGCAGTTGCTCAGGCTTTTGTCTCTTGATGTTTTGTCCACAATGGCCGTTTAATGTAGGAGTTGCCTCATGGGTCGTAGAAGTCTCACTCTCTGGTAGTTTGTCCAGCCCCCAAGAGTTTGGGGTCAAACTGCGGGAAGGGAAGTGTCCTGTTTTCTACTTCATGTGTCCCCCCAGTAGAGGGATTCTAGAGCATAGCAGTGGGTACTGTCAACTGGAATACACGCCCTCTGGTTAAGCCTGGGGGCCTATGGATATGACAAGCCCCATATGCAGGATCTTGGTCCAGCCACTGAGAGGCGCTACTTTAATACGGGACTCACGCTGCAGGTCACAATGCATGTCTGTGCCCTAGGCGGCCCTCAAGCACTGGCGTGGCCTTTCGGACAATGCAGGTTTCCCCACATTGAACGTTGGACAACATGCCAACCACAAGGTTTCTGGCCATGGGGAAGGAGGAATTCTAATTTCTGCATCACGTTCACCCCTGGGCAGTGATTGGAGATAAGGTCTAGGTTCTGAAGCCTGAAAACCGAGGTTGGGAAGAGATGACGACCTACAGCCATAGCGGGTCCTATGTGTCCAGGTTGGGGCCAGCTGTCTGGGTGTCGTTTGGGATGTCTTGTCTCAGGCTGTGCCAGACAGGGCATTAGTATACAGGGTGGGCTGTATAATTGCTTTACAATCGAGTGGCATGCATTAGAAAATCATTTGGGGTTTCTTATTAGCAGCATAGGGCAAAGTTTTTCTTCTGGAGGGCAGGCAGAGTGCTGCATTGTGGCTTCGGAATTCCCAAACTGGAGGGCTTGTGGGCCAGGAGAGTGAGGACGGAAGTCTGAGAACACAAGCTAGGCTTAGGTTTCGGGGCAAGGACATGGCAGGCACACTCTGCAGAGCTGAATTGAGATCTCATGCGTCTGAAGTCAGGTCGAGGTTCAGACTTTGGCTCAGGTTTGAGTTTCTGTCCATGTTGGCCCCTTCAGGAAGGGGGGGCATTATGAGGCCATGGGGGTTTTCCCACTATTGGAGTTGTGAGATGCTCCAAACCGCAAGGATTCCTTCTGTGGGACAATTAAGATTTGTTGGATGGCTCCAGGACGTCTTATAAGGTATTTTTCCAGAACAGGGTTCTAAGTATGGATGCCTGGGCAGCCAGCCTCACATTCCAATTGTCTCCTAGCAACAAGAAACGTTTGATCTGCTGGCTTGGGGTAGCAACAGAGGGGGCTGAGTTGAAATGGACTTTCCTGAGGATGGTCTTAATGTAGGTTTGAGTCCAAGGAGACCTTGGTATGGGGCAGTGGCACCAGGGCCCTGAAGGATTCTCCTAACCAGAGGTTATGACAAAACTCCAATGAGCAAGTTTCCATGGGGAGACGAGATTTGTTCTTATTGGTGCCTCAGGAAACCACCGTATGCTGGTATTGGAAACGAGGCCTCTGAGGAGAGATGCCTGGAAACCAAAGCAATGGATCTGTTTAGGGCCTAGGGGCCTGTCCAGTTCAATATTCTTCTCTGGGGACATCTGTTGTCTGAGTGGAGGTAGTTGCTCAGCTTGTTTGAGATCACCCCTGTTTGTCATGGGCGGCCTACACTATTGGGATGGTCTCGGTGACTTTGGAGGTTTTTCCTAATTTGCAAGGTTGTGGCCAATGGAATGGGAAGAATTCCCTTGAAAGGGAAGCACAGTCCTGAGGTGTGGCTCCAGGGACCCAAGTGTGGAGCGTGTGTGGTCCAGGGCTATTTGGACAAAAGTCTGAAAACACAAACTCCACTTAGGTTGTGGGATGTAGGTATGGCCGGCCCGATCTATAGACCGTGAGGAGACCTCTTCGGGATATGAACAAAGGGCGAATGTGAGGTGCTTGCTCATGCTTTTTTTTTTTTTTTTTCTGGAAATGTGTCACCGATTGCCATGGAATGTCAGGGTGTCCTCATGGGCAATCGATGAAGCTCCCTTTCTGGGGATTTGACCCGATCCCAAGAGATTGGGGTCATTCTGTGGGAAGGGAGGAGGCCGTTCTGGTTTTTTTTTTTTTTTTTTTTTTTTTTTTTTTTTTAACCTCAGGTGGACCACCAAAAGAGGGATTCCAGAGCAGAGTCGTGGGTGGGGGCAACTGGACAACCAGACCTCTGGTTAACATTGGGACCTAAGAACATGGCAAGCCCCATATGTGGGCTCTTGGTCCAGACACTGAGAGGCCTTCCTTGAGGATAGGTCTCACACTGAGTTTCACAATGTGTTTTTGTGCCCAAGGAGCCCCTCAAGTCAGGGCGTGGCCTAATGTACCATGCTGGTTTCTCCTACACTGAACGTTGCACAGTATGGGAACCACAAGTTTTCTGGCAATGGGGAAGATGGAGTTCTAATTTCTGCAACACTTTCACTCCTGGACTGTGATTGGATTTAAGGTCTAGGATCTGAAGCCTGAAAACTGAGGTCTGGAAGAGATGAAGCCCTAAGGCCATGGTGTGTCTGATGTGCTCAGTGTTCGGCCAGCTGTTGAGTGTGGGTTGGGAGGTGCAGGCTCAGGCTGTGGTAGACAGGGAATTAGTGCCCAGTAGACTGAATCATTGGGGTGCAGTCGAGTTTCGTGCAGGATGATACTCATTTGTGGTTACTGGGTAGCCCCAGAGGGCAACGTTTTTCTTCTGGAGGGAAGACACAGTGCCACATAGTGACTCCAAAATTCCCAAACTGGAAGGCTTGTGGGCCAGGAGTGTGAGGAAAAAATTCTGAGAACACAAGCCAGACTTAGATTTCGGGGTGAGGGGACGGCAGGCACCCTCTGCAGAGATGATTCGAGATCCGTATACCTGAAGACAGAGCTAGGATCAGACGTTTTCTTAGGTCGGAGTTTCTGTCCATGACGGCCCATTCATGAAGGGGAGGGTGTCACGAGGACATGGAGGTTTTCCCACTATGGGAATTGAGAGATGCTCCAAACCACAATGATTCCTTCTGTGGGACAGTCGAGACATGTTGGATGGCTCCAGGACATCCCATAAGGAAGTTATCCAGAGCAGGGTTCTAAGGATGGATGCCTGGGCAGCCTGCCTCCCATTCCAGGTGTCTCATAGAGCCAAGGCAAGTTCGATCTGCTGGATCTAGGGGAGCAACCGAGGCGGGTGTTTTGAAATGGGTGAGTTGAGGATAGGTCATAATGTGCATTTGTGTCCATGTAGACCTTGGAATGGGGTGCTTGATCCGGGGCCTTGAGGGATGTTCATAACCGGAGGTTTTGATGGAGCTCTAAAGAGTATGTTTCCTATGTAGAGAAGAGAATTGTTTTGATGAGTGCCTAAGGATTCTCCCATATGCTGGTATTGGAAACCAGGCCTCTGAGGAGAGATGACTGGAATCAAAATCAATGGATCTGATTAGGGCCTCAGTGCCCGTCCAGTTCAATCTTATTCTATGGGGATATCTGTCTCTGGGTCTGAGTGGAGGTGGTTTCCTAACTTGTGAAAGATCATCCCTGTGTGTCCTGGGCAGCCAACACAATTCGGATGGCCTGGGGGAGTTTGGAGGATTCTCCTAATCTATAGGGTTGTGTCCAATGGAAATGGCAGAATTCCCGTGGAGAGGGAAGCCAAAGTCCTGAGGTGTGGCTCCAGGGGCCCCAGCTTGGATGGTGTGTGGGCCAGGACTGTGGGGACAGAAGTCTGAAAACACAAACTCAGCTTAGGTTTGGGGATGTATGTATGAAGGCTCGATCTACAGACCGTGAGAATTTTCCGGGCTATGAACAAAGGGCGAGTATGTGGCTCTTGCTCAGGGTTTTGTCTCTGGATTTTGTGTCAATGGTGGCCGTGGAATGTCGGGGTGTCCACAAGGGCCATGGACAATTCTTTCTCTGGTCATTTGGCCTGATCCCAAGTGGTTGGGATCATTCTGTGGATGGTAAGATTCCTTTCTGTATTTTTTTTTTTATCTCAGTTGTCCCACCAAAGAGGGATTCCAGAGTAGAGCACTGAGTAGGGGTCACTAGACATCTCGAACTCTGGTTGAGATTGGGGGACTAGGGGCTTGGCAAGCCCCATATGTGGGCTGTTGTTCCAGTCACTAAGAGGCTTTACATGAGGATAGGGCTCACGCTGAGGGTCACAATGTGTGTTTGTGCAAATTGTGGCCCTCAGGGATAGGTGGGGCCTCATATTCCATGCTGCTTTCTCCTACAAAGAACATTGGACAACATGCCAACCACTAGGTTTCTTGCCAAGGCGAAGGAGAAGGTCTGATTCTTGCATCACGTTCACTCCAGAGCAGTGAGTGGAGATAAGGTCTAGGTTCTGGAGGTGAAAACTGAGGTTGGGTAGAGATGATGGCCTAAAGCCATTGTGGGTGTGATATGCTCTGTGTACGGCCAGCTGTCTGGGTTTTGGACTGGAGTTCTGCCCTCAGGCTGTGTCAGACAGGGCTTTAGTGCACAGGCTAGACTGTATAATTGGGGTATGGTCGAGTGGCATGCAGGTTGTTACTCATTTGGCGTTTCTGGTTAGCCCTATAGGGCAAAATTTTTCTTCTGGAGGGCAGGCAGAGTGCTGCATTGTGTCTCCAGAATTGCCAAACTGGAGGGGTGTGGCCAGGATTGTGAGGAAGGAAGTCTGAAAACACAAGCTAGCACGAGTTTTGGGGCCAAGAGCATGGCAGGCCCACTCTGCAGAGGCTGAATCGAGATCTCCTGCAGATGAGGTCAGGGCGAGTATCAGATGTTGCCTCACACTGGAATTTGTGTCCATGACGGCCCCTTCCTGAAGGGGGTGAGGGCGACATGAGGCCAGGGAGGTTTCCCTACGCTGGGAGTTGTGAGCTGCTCCAAACTTCAAAGTTTCCTTCTTCAGGACAGTCGAGTACTATTGGATGGTTCCAGGATGCCCCATACAGAAAGACTCGAGAGCAGGGCCCTAAGCATGGATGCCGAGAAACGCCAACTCACCTTCCCATTGCCTGGTCGAGACAAGGCACGCTCAATCTGCGGGCTCTTGGGTGAGCTACCCAGAAGCCTGAGTTTAAATGGACTCTCCTGAGGATGAGTCATAATGTGGGTTGGTGGCCATGGAGACCTTGGAATGTGGCAGTAGCTAAGGGACTCTGCAGGATTCTCCAACCCAAAGGGTTGACACAACTCCAACAAGGAAGCTTCCCATGTGGAGATGAGAGGCATTCTGTCTGGTGCCTCAGGAAAGCCACATATGCTGGTCTTCGAACCCAGGTTTCTGAGCAGTGATACCTGGACAACAAAGCAAGAGTTCATAATAGGGCCTAGGGGCCTGGCTGGGTCAATCTTCTATCTCTGCGGATATCTGTCTGTGTGTCTGCATGGAGGTAGTAGTTGCTCAGCTTGTGTCATAATGCCCCTATTTGTCCAGTGCGGCTTGCGGTAGTGGGATGTCCTTGGGGACCTTGAGGTTTCCCCTATTTTGTAGAGTTGTGGCCAATGGAATGGGCAGTTTCTTAGGAGAGAGCAGGCACAGTTCTGTGGTGTGGCTCCAGAGACCCCAGCCTGGAGTCTGTGTGCGCCATGGCTGTGCAGACAGACATCCAAAAACCCTAACTCAGCTCAGGTTTGGGGCCGAGGTTAGAGCAGGCCTGATCTACAGTCCATGAGGGGAGCTCCTCTGGATATGAAAGAAGGGTGAGAGGGAGGCAGTTGCTCAGGCTTTTGTCTCTTGATGTTTTGTCCACAATGGCCGTTTAATGTAGGAGTTGCCTCATGGGTCGTAGAAGTCTCACTCTCTGGTAGTTTGTCCAGCCCCCAAGAGTTTGGGGTCAATCTGCGGGAAGGGAAGTGTCCTGTTTTCTACTTCATGTGTCCCCCCAGTAGAGGGATTCTAGAGCATAGCAGTGGGTACTGTCAACTGGAATACACGCCCTCTGGTTAAGCCTGGGGGCCTATGGATATGACAAGCCCCATATGCAGGATCTTGGTCCAGCCACTGAGAGGCGTTACTTTAATACGGGACTCACGCTGCAGGTCACAATGCATGTCTGTGCCCTAGGCGGCCCTCAAGCACTGGCGTGGCCTTTCGGACAATGCAGGTTTCCCCACATTGAACGTTGGACAACATGCCAACCACAAGGTTCCTGGCCATGGGGAAGGAGGAATTCTAATTTCTGCATCACGTTCACCCCTGGGCAGTGATTGGAGATAAGGTCTAGGTTCTGAAGCCTGAAAACCGAGGTTGGGAAGAGATGACGACCTACAGCCATAGCGGGTCCTATGTGTCCAGGTTGGGGCCAGCTGTCTGGGTGTCGTTTGGGATGTCTTGTCTCAGGCTGTGCCAGACAGGGCATTAGTATACAGGGTGGGCTGTATAATTGCTTTACAATCGAGTGGCATGCATTAGAAAATCATTTGGCGTTTCTTATTAGCAGCATAGGGCAAAGTTTTTCTTCTGGAGGGCAGGCAGAGTGCTGCATTGTGGCTTCGGAATTCCCAAACTGGAGGGCTTGTGGGCCAGGAGAGTGAGGACGGAAGTCTGAGAACACAAGCTAGGCTTAGGTTTCGGGGCAAGGACATGGCAGGCACACTCTGCAGAGCTGAATTGAGATCTCATGCGTCTGAAGTCAGGTCGAGGTTCAGACTTTGGCTCAGGTTTGAGTTTCTGTCCATGTTGGCCCCTTCAGGAAGGGGGGGCATTATGAGGCCATGGGGGTTTTCCCACTATTGGAGTTGTGAGATGCTCCAAACCGCAAGGATTCCTTCTGTGGGACAATTAAGATTTGTTGGATGGCTCCAGGACGTCTTATAAGGTATTTTTCCAGAATAGGGTTCTAAGTATGGATGCCTGGGCAGCCAGCCTCACATTCCAATTGTCTCCTAGCAACAAGAAACGTTTGATCTGCTGGCTTGGGGTAGCAACAGAGGGGGCTGAGTTGAAATGGACTTTCCTGAGGATGGTCTTAATGTTGGTTTGAGTCCATGGAGACCTTGGTATGGAGAAGTGGCACCAGGGCCTTGAAGGATTCTCCTAACCAGAGTTTATGACAAAACTCCAATGAGCAAGTTTCCATGGGGAGACGAGATTTGTTCTTATTGGTGCCTCAGGAAACCACCATATGCTGGTATTGGAAACGAGGCCTCTGAGGAGAGATGCCTGGAAACCAAAGCAATGGATCTGTTTAGGGCCTAGGGGCCTGTCCAGTTCAATATTCTTCTCTGGGGACATCTGTTGTCTGAGTGGAGGTAGTTGCTCAGCTTGTTTGAGATCACCCCTGTTTGTCATGGGCGGCCTACACCATTGGGATGGTCTCGGTGACTTTGGAGGTTTTTCCTAATTTGCAAGGTTGTGGCCAATGGAATGGGAAGAATTCCCTTGAAAGGGAAGCACAGTCCTGAGGTGTGGCTCCAGGGACCCAAGTGTGGAGCGTGTGTGGTCCAGGGCTATTTGGACAAAAGTCTGAAAACACAAACTCCACTTAGGTTGTGGGATGTAGGTATGGCCGGCCCGATCTATAGACCGTGAGGAGACCTCTTCGGGATATGAACAAAGGGCGAATGTGAGGTGCTTGCTCATGCTTTTTTTTTTTTTTTTTCTGGAAATGTGTCACCGATTGCCATGGAATGTCAGGGTGTCCTCATGGGCAATCGATGAAGCTCCCTTTCTGGGGATTTGACCCGATCCCAAGAGATTGGGGTCATTCTGTGGGAAGGGAGGAGGCCGTTCTGGTTTTTTTTTTTTTTTTTTTTTTTAACCTCAGGTGGACCACCAAAAGAGGGATTCCAGAGCAGAGTCGTGGGTGGGGGCAACTGGACAACCAGACCTCTGGTTAACATTGGGACCTAAGAACATGGCAAGCCCCATATGTGGGCTCTTGGTCCAGACACTGAGAGGCCTTCCTTGAGGATAGGTCTCACACTGAGTTTCACAATGTGTTTTTGTGCCCAAGGAGCCCCTCAAGTCAGGGCGTGGCCTAATGTACCATGCTGGTTTCTCCTACACTGAACGTTGCACAGTATGGGAACCACAAGTTTTCTGGCAATGGGGAAGATGGAGTTCTAATTTCTGCAACACTTTCACTCCTGGACTGTGATTGGATTTAAGGTCTAGGATCTGAAGCCTGAAAACTGAGGTCTGGAAGAGATGAAGCCCTAAGGCCATGGTGTGTCTGATGTGCTCAGTGTTCGGCCAGCTGTTGAGTGTGGGTTGGGAGGTGCAGGCTCAGGCTGTGGTAGACAGGGAATTAGTGCCCAGTAGACTGAATCATTGGGGTGCAGTCGAGTTTCGTGCAGGATGATACTCATTTGTGGTTACTGGGTAGCCCCAGAGGGCAACGTTTTTCTTCTGGAGGGAAGACACAGTGCCACATAGTGACTCCAAAATTCCCAAACTGGAAGGCTTGTGGGCCAGGAGTGTGAGGAAAAAATTCTGAGAACACAAGCCAGACTTAGATTTCGGGGTGAGGGGACGGCAGGCACCCTCTGCAGAGATGATTCGAGATCCGTATACCTGAAGACAGAGCTAGGATCAGACGTTTTCTTAGGTCGGAGTTTCTGTCCATGACGGCCCATTCATGAAGGGGAGGGTGTCACGAGGACATGGAGGTTTTCCCACTATGGGAATTGAGAGATGCTCCAAACCACAATGATTCCTTCTGTGGGACAGTCGAGACATGTTGGATGGCTCCAGGACATCCCATAAGGAAGTTATCCAGAGCAGGGTTCTAAGGATGGATGCCTGGGCAGCCTGCCTCCCATTCCAGGTGTCTCATAGAGCCAAGGCAAGTTCGATCTGCTGGATCTAGGGGAGCAACCGAGGCGGGTGTTTTGAAATGGGTGAGTTGAGGATAGGTCATAATGTGCATTTGTGTCCATGTAGACCTTGGAATGGGGTGCTTGATCCGGGGCCTTGAGGGATGTTCATAACCGGAGGTTTTGATGGAGCTCTAAAGAGTATGTTTCCTATGTAGAGAAGAGAATTGTTTTGATGAGTGCCTAAGGATTCTCCCATATGCTGGTATTGGAAACCAAGCCTCTGAGGAGAGATGACTGGAATCAAAATCAATGGATCTGATTAGGGCCTCAGTGCCCGTCCAGTTCAATCTTATTCTATGGGGATATCTGTCTCTGGGTCTGAGTGGAGGTGGTTTCCTAACTTGTGAAAGATCATCCCTGTGTGTCCTGGGCAGCCAACACAATTCGGATGGCCTGGGGGAGTTTGGAGGATTCTCCTAATCTATAGGGTTGTGTCCAATGGAAATGGCAGAATTCCCGTGGAGAGGGAAGCCAAAGTCCTGAGGTGTGGCTCCAGGGGCCCCAGCTTGGATGGTGTGTGGGCCAGGACTGTGGAGACAGAAGTCTGAAAACACAAACTCAGCATAGGTTTGGGGATGTATGTATGAAGGCTCGATCTACAGACCGTGAGAATTTTCCGGGCTATGAACAAAGGGCGAGTATGTGGCTCTTGCTCAGGGTTTTGTCTCTGGATTTTGTGTCAATGGTGGCCGTGGAATGTCGGGGTGTCCTCAAGGGCCATGGACAATTCTTTCTCTGGTCATTTGGCCTGATCCCAAGTGGTTGGGATCATTCTGTGGATGGGAAGATTCCTTTCTCTATTTTTTTTTTTTTATCTCAGGTGTCCCACCAAAGAGGGATTCCAGAGTAGAGCACTGAGTAGGGGTCACTAGACATCTCGAACTCTGGTTGAGATTGGGGGACTAGGGGCTTGGCAAGCCCCATATGTGGGCTGTTGTTCCAGTCACTAAGAGGCTTTACATGAGGATAGGGCTCACGCTGAGGGTCACAATGTGTGTTTGTGCACATTGTGGCCCTCAGGGATAGGTGGGGCCTCATATTCCATGCTGCTTTCTCCTACAAAGAACATTGGACAACATGCCAACCACTAGGTTTCTTGCCAAGGCGAAGGAGAAGATCTGATTCTTGCATCACGTTCACTCCAGAGCAGTGAGTGGAGATAAGGTCTAGGTTCTGGAGGTGAAAACTGAGGTTGGGTAGAGATGATGGCCTAAAGCCATAGTGGGTGTGATATGCTCTGTGTACGGCAAGCTGTTTGGGTGTTGGACTGGAATTCTGCCCTCAGGCTGTGTCAGACAGGGCTTTAGTGCACAGGCTAGACTGTATAATTGGGGTATGGTCGAGTGGCATGCAGGTTGTTACTCATTTGGCGTTTCTGGTTAGCCCTATAGGGCAACATTTTTCTTCTGGAGGGCAGGCAGAGTGCTGCATTATGTCTCCAGAATTGCCAAACTGGAGGGGTGTGGCCAGGATTGTGAGGAAGGAAGTCTGAAAACACAAGCTAGCACGAGTTTTGGGGCCAAGAGCATGGCAGGCCCACTCTGCAGAGGCTGAATCGAGATCTCCTGCAGGTGAGGTCAGGGCGAGTATCAGATGTTGCCTCACGCTGGAGTTTGTGTCCATGACGGCCCCTTCCTGAAGGGGGTGAGGGCGACATGAGGCCAGGGAGGTTTCCCTACGCTGGGAGTTGTGAGCTGCTCCAAACTTCAAAGTTTCCTTCTTCAGGACAGTCGAGTACTATTGGATGGTTCCAGGATGCCCCATACAGAAAGACTCGAGAGCAGGGCCCTAAGCATGGATGCCGAGAAACGCCAACTCACCTTCCCATTGCCTGGTCGAGACAAGGCACGCTCAATCTGCGGGCTCTTGGGTGAGCTACCCAGAAGGCTGAGTTTAAATGGATTCTGCTGAGAATGAGTCATAATGTGGGTTGGTGGCCATGGAGACCTTGGAATGTGGCAGTAGCTAAGGGACTCTGCAGGATTCTCCAACCCAAAGGGCTTGACACAACTCCAACAAGGAAGCTTCCCATGTGGAGATGAGAGGCCTTCTGTTTGGTGCCTCAGGAAAGCCACGTATGCTGGTCTTCGAACCCAGGTTTCTGAGCAGTGATACCTGGAAAACAAAGCAAGAGTTCATAATAGGGCCTAGGGGCCTGGCTGGGTCAATCTTCTATCTCTGCGGATATCTGTCTGTGTGTCTGCATGGAGGTAGTAGTTGCTCAGCTTGTGTCATAATGCCCCTATTTGTCCAGTGCGGCTTGCGGTAGTGGGATGTCCTTGGGGACATTGAGGTTTCTCCTATTTTGTAGAGTTGTGGCCAATGGAATGGGCAGTTTCTTAGGAGAGAGCAGGCACAGTTCTGTGGTGTGGCTCCAGAGACCCCAGCCTGGAGGCTGTGTGGGCCATGGCTGTGCAGACAGACATCCAAAAACCCTAACTCAGCTCAGGTTTGGGGCCGAGGTTACAGCAGGCCTGATCTACAGTCCATGAGGGGAGCTCCTCTGGATATGAAAGAAGGGTGAGAGGGAGGCAGTCGCTCAGGCTTTTGTCTCTGGATGTTTTGTCCACAATGGCCGTTTAATGTAGGAGTTGCCTCATGGGTCGTAGAAGTCTCCCTCTCTGGTAGTTTGTCCAGCCCCCAAGAGTTTGGGGTCATTCTGTGGGAAGGGAAGTGTCCTGTTTTCTACTTCATGTGTCCCCCCAGTAGAGGGATTCTAGAGCATAGCAGTGGGTACTGTCAACTGGAATACACGCCCTCTGGTTAAGCCTGGGGGCCTATGGATATGACAAGCCCCATATGCAGGATCTTGGTCCAGCCACTGAGAGGCGTTACTTTAATACGGGACTCACGCTGCAGGTCACAATGCATGTCTGTGCCCTAGGCGGCCCTCAAGCACTGGCGTGGCCTTTCGGACAATGCAGGTTTCCCCACATTGAACGTTGGACAACATGCCAACCACAAGGTTTCTGGCCATGGGGAAGGAGGAATTCTAATTTCTGCATCACGTTCACCCCTGGGCAGTGATTGGAGATAAGGTCTAGGTTCTGAAGCCTGAAAACCGAGGTTGGGAAGAGATGACGACCTACAGCCATAGCGGGTCCTATGTGTCCAGGTTGGGGCCAGCTGTCTGGGTGTCGTTTGGGATGTCTTGTCTCAGGCTGTGCCAGACAGGGCATTAGTATACAGGGTGGGCTGTATAATTGCTTTACAATCGAGTGGCATGCATTAGAAAATCATTTGGGGTTTCTTATTAGCAGCATAGGGCAAAGTTTTTCTTCTGGAGGGCAGGCAGAGTGCTGCATTGTGGCTTCGGAATTCCCAAACTGGAGGGCTTGTGGGCCAGGAGAGTGAGGACGGAAGTCTGAGAACACAAGCTAGGCTTAGGTTTCGGGGCAAGGACATGGCAGGCACACTCTGCAGAGCTGAATTGAGATCTCATGCGTCTTAATTCAGGTCGAGGTTCAGACTTTAGCTCAGGTTTGAGTTTCTGTCCATGTTGGCCCTTTCAGGAAGGGGGGGCATTATGAGGCCATGGGGGTTTTCCCACTATTGGAGTTGTGAGATGCTCCAAACCGCAAGGATTCCTTCTGTGGGACAATTAAGATTTGTTGGATGTCTCCAGGACGTCTTATAAGGTATTTTTCCAGAACAGGGTTCTAAGTATGGATGCCTGGGCAGCCAGCCTCACATTCCAATTGTCTCCTAGCAACAAGAAACGTTTGATCTGCTGGCTTGGGGTAGCAACAGAGGGGGCTGAGTTGAAATGGACTTTCCTGAGGATGGTCTTAATGTTGGTTTGAGTCCATGGAGACCTTGGTATGGGGCAGTGGCACCAGGGCCCTGAAGGATTCTCCTAACCAGAGGTTATGACAAAGCTCCAATGAGCAAGTTTCCATGGAGAGACGAGATTTGTTCTTATTGGTGCCTCAGGAAACCACCATATGCTGGTATTGGAAACGAGGCCTCTGAGGAGAGATGCCTGGAAACCAAAGCAATGGATCTGTTTAGGGCCTAGGGGCCTGTCCAGTTCAATATTCTTCTCTGGGGACATCTGTTGTCTGAGTGGAGGTAGTTGCTCAGCTGGTTTGAGATCACCCCTGTTTGTCATGGGCGGCCTACACTATTGGGATGGCCTCGGTGACTTTGGAGGTTTTTCCTAATTTGTAAGGTTGTGGCCAATGGAATGGGAAGAATTCCCTTGAAAGGGAAGCACAGTCCTGAGGTGTGGCTCCAGGGACCCAAGTGTGGAGCGTGTGTGGTCCAGGGCTATTTGGACAAAAGTCTGAAAACACAAACTCCACTTAGGTTGTGGGATGTAGGTATGGCCGGCCCGATCTATAGACCGTGAGGAGACCTCTTCGGGATATGAACAAAGGGCGAATGTGATGTGCATGCTCATGCTTTTTTTTTTTTTTTTTTCTGGAAATGTGTCACCGATTGCCATGGAATGTCGGGGTGTCCTAATGGGCCATCGATGAGACTCCCTTTCTGGGGATTTGACCCGATTCCAAGAGATTGGGGTCATTCTGTGGGAAGGGAGGAGGCCGTTCTGGTTTTTTGTTTTTTTTTTTTTTTTAACCTCAGGTGGACCACCAAAAGAGGGATTCCAGAGCAGAGTCGTGGGTGGGGGCAACTGGACAACCAGACCTCTGGTTAACATTGGGACCTAAGAACATGGCAAGCCCCATATGTGGGCTCTTGGTCCAGACACTGAGAGGCCTTCCTTGAGGATAGGTCTCACACTGAGTTTCACAATGTGTTTTTGTGCCCAAGGAGCCCCTCAAGTCAGGGCGTGGCCTAATGTACCATGCTGGTTTCTCCTACACTGAACGTTGCACAGTATGGGAACCACAAGTTTTCTGGCAATGGGGAAGATGGAGTTCTAATTTCTGCAACACTTTCACTCCTGGACTGTGATTGGATTTAAGGTCTAGGATCTGAAGCCTGAAAACTGAGGTCTGGAAGAGATGAAGCCCTAAGGCCATGGTGTGTCTGATGTGCTCAGTGTTCGGCCAGCTGTTGAGTGTGGGTTGGGAGGTGCAGGCTCAGGCTGTGGTAGACAGGGAATTAGTGCCCAGTACTCTGAATCATTGGGGTGCAGTCGAGTTTCGTGCAGGATGATACTCATTTGTGGTTACTGGGTAGCCCCAGAGGGCAACGTTTTTCTTCTGGAGGGAAGACACAGTGCCACATAGTGACTCCAAAATTCCCAAACTGGAAGGCTTGTGGGCCAGGAGTGTGAGGAAAAAATTCTGAGAACACAAGCCAGACTTAGATTTCGGGGTGAGGGGACGGCAGGCACCCTCTGCAGAGATGATTCGAGATCCCGTATACCTGAAGACAGAGCTAGGATCAGACGTTTTCTTAGGTCGGAGTTTCTGTCCATGACGGCCCATTCATGAAGGGGAGGGTGTCACGAGGACATGGAGGTTTTCCCACTATGGGAATTGTGAGATGCTCCAAACCACAATGATTCCTTCTGTGGGACAGTCGAGACATGTTGAATGGCTCCAGGACATCCCATAAGGAAGTTATCCAGAGCAGGGTTCTAAGGATGGATGCCTGGGCAGCCTGCCTCCCATTCCAGGTGTCTCATAGAGCCAAGTTAAGTTTGATCTGCTGTATCTAGGGGAGCAACCGAGGCGGGTGTTTTGAAATGGGTGAGTTGAGAATGGGTCATAATGTGCATTTGTGTCCATGTAGACCTTGGAATGGGGTGCTTGATCCGGGGCCTTGAGGGATGTTCATAACCGGAGGTTTTGATGGAGCTCTAAAGAGTATGTTTCCTATGTAGAGAAGAGAATTGTTTTGATGAGTGCCTAAGGATTCTCCCATATGCTGGTATTGGAAACCAGGCCTCTGAGGAGAGATGACTGGAATCAAAATCAATGGATCTGATTAGGGCCTCAGTGCCCGTCCAGTTCAATCTTATTCTATGGGGATATCTGTCTCTGGGTCTGAGTGGAGGTGGTTTCCTAACTTGTGAAAGATCATCCCTGTGTGTCCTGGGCAGCCAACACAATTCGGATGGCCTGGGGGAGTTTGGAGGATTCTCCTAATCTATAGGGTTGTGGCCAATGGAAATGGCAGAATTCCCCTGGAGAGGGAAGCCAAAGTCCTGAGGTGTGGCTCCAGGGGCCCCAGCTTGGATGCTGTGTGGGCCATGCCTGTGGGGACAGAAGTCTGAAAACACAAACTCAGCTTAGGTTTGGGGATGTATGTATGAAGGCTCGATCTACAGACCGTGAGAATTTTCCGGGCTATGAACAAAGGGCGAGTATGTGGCGCTTGCTCAGGCTTTTGTCTCTGAATTTTGTGTCAACGGTGGCCATGGAATTTCGGGATGTCCTCAAGGTCCATGGACAATTCTTTCTCTGGTGATATGGCCTTATCCCAAGTGTTTGGGATCATTCTGTGGATTGGAAGAGTCCGTTCTGTATATATATATATATATATATATATATATATATATATATATATATATAAATTTTTTTTTTTTTTTACCTCAGGTGTCCCACCAAAGAGGGATTCTGAGTAGAGCCCTGAGTATGGGTGACTAGACATCTCGAACTCTTGTTGATATTGGGGGACTCGGGCTTGGCAAGCCCCATATGTGGGCTGTTGTTCCAGTCAATAAGAGGCTTTACATGAGGATAGGGCTCACGCTGAGGGTCTCAATGTGTGTTTGTGCAAATTGTGGCCCTCAGGGATAGGTGGGGCCTCATAGTCCATGCTGCTTTCTCCTACAATGAACATTGGACAACATGCCAACCACTAGGTTTCTTGCCAAGGCGAAGGAGAAGTTCTGATTCTTGCATCACGTTCACTCCTGAGCAGTGAGTGGAGATAAGGTTTAGGTTCTGAAGGTGAAAACTGAGGTTGGGTAGAGATGATGGACTAAAGCCATTGTGGGTGTGATATGCTCTGTGTACGGCAAGCTGTTTGGGTGTTGGACTGGAGGTCTGCCCTCAGGTTGTGTGAGACAGGGCTTTAGTGCCCAGGCTAGACTGTATAATTGGGGTATGGTCGAGTGGCATGCAGGTTGTTACTCATTTGGCGTTTCTGGTTAGCCCTATAGGGCAACATTTTTCTTCTGGAGGGCAGGCAGAGTGCTGCATTGTGTCTCCAGAATTGCCAAACTGGAGGGGTGTGGCCAGGATTGTGAGGAAGGAAGACTGAAAACACAAGCTAGCACGAGTTTTGGGGCCAAGAGCATGGCAGGCCCACTCTGCAGAGGCTGAATCGAGATCTCCTGCAGGTGAGGTCAGGGCGATTATCAGATGTTGCCTCAAGCTGGAGTTTGTGTCCATGACGGCCCCTTCCTGAAGGAAGTGGGAGCGACATGAGGCCAGGGAGGTTTCCCTACGCTGGGAGTTGTGAGCTGCTCCAAACTTCAAAGTTTCCTTCTTCAGGACAGTCGAGTACTATTGGATGGTTCCAGGATGCCCCATACAGAAAGACTCGATAGCAGGGGCCTAAGCATGGATGCCGAGAAACGCCAACTCTCCTTCCCATTGCCTGGTCAAGACAAGGCACGCTCAATCTGCGGGCTCTTGGGTGAGCTACCCAGAAGGCTGAGTTTAAATGGACTCTGCCGAGGATGAGTCATAATGTGGGTTGGTGGCCATGGAGACCTTGGAATGTGGCAGTAGCTAAGGGACTCTGCAGGATTCTCCAACCCGAAGGGCTTGACACAACTCCAACAAGGAAGCTTCCCATGTGGAGATGAGGGGTCTTCTGTCTGGTGCCTCAGGAAAGCCGCGTATGCTGGTCTTCGAACCCAGGCCTCTGAGGAGTGATACCTGGACACCAAAACAAGAGTTCATAATAGGGCCTAGAGGCCTGTCTGGTTCAATCTTCTGTCTCTGCGGATATCTGTCTGTGTGTCTGCATGGAGGTAGTAGTTGCTCAGCTTGTGTCATAATGCCCCTATTTGTCCAGTGCGGCTTGCGGTAGTGGGATGTCCTTGGGGACTTTGAGGTTTCTACTATTTTGTAGAGTTGTGGCCAATGGAATGGGCAGTTTCTTAGGAGAGAGCAGGCACAGTTCTGTGGTGTGGCTCCAGAGACCCCAGCCTGGAGGCTGTGTGGGCCATGGCTGTGCAGACAGACATCCAAAAACCCTAACTCAGCTCAGGTTTGGGGCCGAGGTTACGGCAGGCCTGATCTACAGTCCATGAGGGGAGCTCCTCTAAATATGAAAGAAGGGTGAGAGGGAGGCAGTATCTCAGGCTTTTGACTCTGGATGTTTTGTCCACAATGGCCGTTTAATGTAGGAGTTGCCTCATGGGTCGTAGAAGTCTCCCTCTCTGGTAGTTTGTCCAGCCCCCAAGAGTTTGGGGTCATTCTGTGGGAAGGGAAGTGTCCTGTTTTCTGCTTCATGTGTCCCCCCAGTTGAGGGATTCTAGAGCATAGCAGTGGGTACTGACAACTGGAATACTCGCCCTATGGTTAAGCCTGGGGGCCTATGGATATGACAAGCCCCATATGCAGGATCTTGGTCCAGCCACTGAGAGGCGTTACTTTAATACGGGACTCACGCTGCAGGTCACAATGCATGTGTGTGCCCTAGGCGGCCCTCAAGCACTGGCGTGGCCTTTCGGACAATGCAGGTTTTCCCACATTGAACGTTGGACAACATGCCAACCACAAGGTTTCTGGCCATGGGGAAGGAGGAATTCTAATTTCTGCATCACGTTCACCCCTGGGCAGTGATTGGAGATAAGGTCTAGGTTCTGAAGCCTGAAAACCGAGGTTGGGAAGAGATGACGACCTACAGCCATAACGGGTCCTATGTGTCCAGGTTGGGGCCAGCTGTCTGGGTGTCGTTTGGGATGTCTTGTCTCAGGCTGTGCCAGACAGGGCATTAGTATACAGGGTGGGCTGTATAATTGCTTTACAATCGAGTGGCATGCATTAGAAAATCATTTGGGGTTTCTTATTAGCAGCAGAGGGCAAAGTTTTTCTTCTGGAGGGCAGGCAGAGTGCTGCATTGTGGCTTCGGAATTCCCAAACTGGAGGGCTTGTGGGCCAGGAGAGTGAGGACGGAAGTCTGAGAACACAAGCTAGGCTTAGGTTTCGGGCAAGGACATGGCAGGCACACTCTGCAGAGCTGAATTGAGAACTCATGCGTCTGAATTCAGGTCGAGGTTCAGACTTTGGCTCAGGTTTGAGTTTCTGTCCATGTTGGCCCCTTCAGGAAGGGGGGGCATTATGAGGCCATGGGGGTTTTCCCACTATTGGAGTTGTGAGATGCTCCAAACCGCAAGGATTCCTTCTGTAGGACAATTAAGATTAGTTGGATGGCTCCAGGACGTCTTATAAGGTATTTTTCCAGAACAGGGTTCTAAGTATGGATGCCTGGGCAGCCACCCTCACATTCCAATTGTCTCCTAGCAAGAAGAAACGTTTGATCTGCTGGCTTGGGGTAGCAACAGAGGGGGCTGAGTTGATATGGACTTTCCTGAGGATGGTCTTAATGTTGGTTTGAGTCCATGGAGACCTTGGTATGGGGCAGTGGCACCAGGGCCCTGAAGGATTCTCCTAACCAGAGGTTATGACAAAGCTCCAATGAGCAAGTTTCCATGGGGAGACGAGATTTGTTCTTATTGGTGCCTCAGGAAACCACCATATGCTGGTATTGGAAACGAGGCCTCTGAGGAGAGATGCCTGGAAACCAAAGCAATGGATCTGATTAGGGCCTAGGGGACTGTCCGGTTCAATATTCTTCTCTGGGGACATCTGTTGTCTGAGTGGAGGTAGTTGCTCAGCTGGTTTGAGATCACCCCTGTTTGTCCTGGGCAGCCTACACTACTGGGATGGCCTCGGTGACTTTGGAGGTTTTTCCTAATTTGCAAGGTTGTGGCCAATGGAATGGGAAGAATTCCCTTGAAAGGGAAGCACAGTCCTGAGGTGTGGCTCCAGGGACCCAAGTGTGGAGCGTGTGTGGTCCAGGGCTATTTGGACAAAAGTCTGAAAACACAAACTCCACTTAGGTTGTGGGATGTAGGTATGGCCGGCCCGATCTATAGACCGTGAGGAGACCTCTTCGGGATATGAACAAAGGGCGAATGTGAGGTGCTTGCTCATGCTTTTTTTTTTTTTCTGGAAATGTGTCACCGATTGCCATGGAATGTCAGGGTGTCCTCATGGGCCATCGATGAAGCTCCCTTTCTGGGGATTTGACCCGATTCCAAGAGATTGGGGTCATTCTGTGGGAAGGGAGGAGGCCGTTCTGGTTTTTTTTTTTTTTTTTTTTTTTTTTTTTTTTTTTTTACCTCAGGTGGACCACCAAAAGAGGGATTCCAGAGCAGAGTCGTGGGTGGGGGCAACTGGACAACCAGACCTCTGGTTAACATTGGGACCTAAGAACATGGCAAGCCCCATATGTGGGCTCTTGGTCCAGACACTGAGAGGCCTTCCTTGAGGATAGGTCTCACACTGAGTTTCACAATGTGTTTTTGTGCCCAAGGAGCCCCTCAAGTCAGGGCGTGGCCTAATATACCATGCTGGTTTCTCCTACACTGAACGTTGCACAGTATGGGAACCACAAGTTTTCTGGCAATGGGGAAGATGGAGTTCTAATTTCTGCAACACTTTCACTCCTGGACTGTGATTGGATTTAAGGTCTAGGTTCTGAAGCCTGAAAACTGAGGTTGGGAAGAGATGAAGCCCTAAGGCCATGGTGTGTCTGATGTGCTCAGTGTTCGGCCAGCTGTTGAGTGTGGGTTGGGAGGTGCAGGCTCAGGCTGTGGCAGACAGGGAATTAGTGCCCAGGCTAGACTTCATCATTGGGGTGCAGTCGAGTTTTGTGCAGGATGGTACTCATTTGTGGTTACTGGGTAGCCCCAGAGGGCAACGTTTTTCTTCTGGAGGGAAGACACAGTGCCACATAGTGACTCCAAAATTCCCAAACTGGAAGGCTTGTGGGCCAGGAGTGTGAGGAAAAAATTCTGAGAACACAAGCCAGACTTAGATTTCGGGGTGAGGGGACGGCAGGCACCCTCTGCAGAGATGATTCGAGATCCCGTATACCTGAAGACAGAGCTAGGATCAGACGTTTTCTTAGGTCGGAGTTTCTGTCCATGACGGCCCATTCATGAAGGGGAGGGTGTCACGAGGACATGGAGGTGTTCCCACGATGGGAATTGTGAGATGCTCCGAACCACAATGATTCCTTCTGTGGGACAGTCGAGACATGTTGAATGGCTCCAGGACATCCCATAAGGAAGTTATCCAGAGCAGGGTTCTAAGGATGGATGCGTGGGCAGACTGCCTCCCATTCCAGGTGTCTCATAGAGCCAAGGCAAGTTCGATCTGCTGGATCTAGGGGAGCAACCGAGGCGGGTGTTTTGAAATGGGTGAGTTGAGGATGGGTCATAATGTGCATTTGTGTGCATGTAGACCTTGGAATGGGGTGCTTGATCCGGGGCCTTGAGGGATGTTCATAAGCGGAGGTTTTGATGGAGCTCTAAAGAGTATATTTCCTATGTAGAGAAGAGAATTGTTTTGATGAGTGCCTAAGGAATCTCCCATATGCTGGTATTGGAAACTAGGCCTCTGAGGAGAGATGACTGGAATCAAAAGCAATGGATCTGATTAGGGCCTCAGTGCCCGTCCAGTTCAATCTTATTCTATGGGGATATCTGTCTCTGGGTCTGAGTGGAGGTGGTTTCCTAACTTGTGAAAGATCATCCCTGTGTGTCCTGGGCAGCCAACACAATTCGGATGGCCTGTGGGAGTTTGGAGGATTCTCCTAATCTATAGGGTTGTGGCCAATGGAAATGGCAGAATTCCCCTGGAGAGGGAAGCCACAGTCCTGAGGTGTGGCTCCAGGGGCCCCAGCTTAGATGGTGTGTGGGCCAGGACTGTGGAGACAGAAGTCTGAAAACACAAACTCAGCTTAGGTTTGGCGATGTATGTATGAAGGCTCGATCAACAGACCGTGAGAATTTTCCGGGCTATGAACAAAGGGCGAGTATGTGGCGCTTGCTCAGGGTTTTGTCTCTGGATTTTGTGTCAATGGTGGCCGTGGAATGTCGGGGTGTCCTCAAGGGCCATGGACAATTCTTTCTCTGGTCATTTGGCCTGATCCCAAGGGGTTGGGATCATTCTGTGGATGAGAAGAGTCCTTTCTGTATTTTTTTTTTATTTTTTACCTCAGGTGTCCCATCAAAGAGGGATTCCAGAGTAGAGCCCTGAGTAGGGGTGACTAGACATCTCGAACTCTGGTTGAGATTGGGGGAATAGGGCCTTGGGAAGCCCCATATGTGGGCTGTTGTTCCAGTCACTAAGAGGCTTTACATGAGGATAGGGCTCACGCTGAGGGTCACAATGTGTGTTTGTGCAAATTGTGGCCCTCAGGGATAGGTGGGGCCTCATAGTCCATGCTGCTTTCTCCTACAATGAACATTGGACAACATGCCAACCACTAGGTTTCTTGCCAAGGCGAAGGAGAAGTTCTGATTCTTGCATCACGTTCACTCCTGAGCAGTGAGTGGAGATAAGTTCTAGGTTCTGAAGGTGAAAACTGAGGTTGGGTAGAGATGATGGCCTAAAGCCATTGTGGGTTTCCTTCTTCAGGACAGTCGAGTACTATTGGATGGTTTCAGGATGCCCCATACAGAAACACTCGAGAGCAGGGGCCTAAGCATGGATGCCGAGAAACGCCAACTCACCTTCCGATTGCCTGGTCGAGACAAGGCACGCTCAATCTGCTGGCTCTTGGGTGAGCTACCCAGAAGCCTGAGTTTAAATGGACTCTGCCGAGGATGAGTCATAATGTGGGTTGGTGGCCATGGAGACCTTGGAATGTGGCAGTAGTTAAGGGACTCTGCAGGATTCTCCAACCCGAAGGGCTTGACACAACTCCAACTAGGAAGCTTCCCATGTCGAGATGAGAGGTCTTCTGTCTGGTGCCTCAGGAAAGCCCCGTATGCTGGTCTTCGAACCCAGGCCTCTGAGGAGTGATACCTGGACACCAAAGCAAGAGTTCATAATAGGGCCTAGGGGCCTGTCTGGTTCAATCTTCTGTCTCTGCGGATATCTGTCTGTGTGTCTGCATGGAGGTAGTAGTTGCTCAGCTAGTGTCATTATGCCCCTATTTGTTCAGTGCGTCTTGCGGTAGTGGGATGTCCTTGGGGACCTTGAGGTTTCTACTATTTTGTAGAGTTGTGGCCAATGGAATGGGCAGTTTCTTAGGAGAGAGCAGGCACAGTTCTGTGGTGTGGCTCCAGAGACCCCAGCCTGGGGGCTGTGTGTGCCATGGCTGTGCAGACAGACATCCAAAAACCCTAACTCAGCTCAGGTTTGGGGCCGAGGTTATGGCAGGCCTGATCTACAGTCCATGAGGGGAGCTCCTCTGGATATGAAAGAAGGGTGAGAGGGAGGCAGTCGCTCAGGCTTTTGTCTCTGGATGTTTTGTCCACAATGGCCGTTTAATGTAGGAGTTGCCTCATGGGTCGTAGAAGTCTCCCTCTCTGGTAGTTTGTCCATCCCCCAAGAGTTTGGGGTCATTCTGTGGGAAGGGAATTGTCCTGTTTTCTGCTTCATGTGTCCCCCCAGTAGAGGGATTCAAGAGCATAGCAGTGGGTACTGACAACTGGAATACTCGCCCTCTGGTTAAGCCTGGGGGCCTATGGATATGACAAGCCCCATATGCAGGATCTTGGTCCAGCCACTGAGAGGCGTTACTTTAATACGGGACTCACGCTGCAGGTCACAATGCATGTCTGTGCCCTAGGCGGCCCTCAAGCACTGGCGTGGCCTTTCGGACAATGCAGGTTTTCCCACATTGAACGTTGGACAACATGCCAACCACAAGGTTTCTGGCCATGGGGAAGGAGGAATTCTAATTTCTGCATCACATTCACCCCTGGGCAGTGATTGGAGATAAGGTCTAGGTTCTGAAGCCTGAAAACCGAGGTTGGGAAGAGATGACGACCTACAGCCATAGCGGGTCCTATGTGTTCAGGTTGGGGCCAGCTGTCTGGGTGTCGTTTGGGATGTCTTGTCTCAGGCTGTGCCAGACAGGGCATTAGTATACAGGGTGGGCTGTATAATTGCTTTACAATCGAGTGGCATGCATTAGAAAATCATTTGGGGTTTCTTATTAGCAGCATAGGGCAAAGTTTTTCTTCTGGAGGGCAGGCAGAGTGCTGCATTGTGGCTTCGGAATTCCCAAACTGGAGGGCTTGTGGGCCAGGAGAGTGAGGACGGAAGTCTGAGAACACAAGCTAGGCTTAGGTTTCGGGGCAAGGACATGGCAGGCACACTCTGCAGAGCTGAATTGAGATCTCATGCGTCTGAAGTCAGGTCGAGGTTCAGACTTTGGCTCAGGTTTGAGTTTCTGTCCATGTTGGCCCCTTCAGGAAGGGGGGGCATTATGAGGCCATGGGGGTTTTCCCACTATTGGAGTTGTGAGATGCTCCAAACCGCAAGGATTCCTTCTGTGGGACAATTAAGATTTGTTGGATGGCTCCAGGACGTCTTATAAGGTATTTTTCCAGAACAGGGTTCTAAGTATGGATGCCTGGGAAGCCAGGCTCACATTCCAATTGTCTCCTAGCAACAAGAAACGTTTGATCTGCTGGCTTGGGGTAGCAACAGAGGGGGCTGAGTTGATATGGACTTTCCTGAGGATGGTCTTAATGTTGGTTTGAGTCCATGGAGACCTTGGTATGGGGCAGTGGCACCAGGGCCCTGAAGGATTCTCCTAACCAGAGGTTATGACAAAGCTCCAATGAGCAAGTTTCCATGGGGAGACGAGATTTGTTCTTATTGGTGCCTCAGGAAACCACCATATGCTGGTATTGGAAACGAGGCCTCTGAGGAGAGATGCCTGGAAACCAAAGCAATGGATCTGATTAGGGCCTAGGGGCCTGTCCGGTTCAATATTCTTCTCTGGGGACATCTGTTGTCTGAGTGGAGGTAGTTGCTCAGCTGGTTTGAGATCACCCCTGTTTGTCCTGGGCAGCCTACACTATTGGGATGGCCTCGGTGACTTTGGAGGTTTTTCCTAATTTGCAAGGTTGTGGCCAATGGAATGGGAAGAATTCCCTTGAAAGGGAAGCACAGTCCTGAGGTGTGGCTCCAGGGACCCAAGTTTGGAGCGTGTGTGGTCCAGGGCTATTTGGACAAAAGTCTGAAAACACAAACTCCTCTTAGGTTGGGGGATGTAGGTATGGCCGGCCCGATCTATAGACCGTGAGGAGACCTCTTCGGGATATGAACAAAGGGCGAATGTGATGTGCATGCTGAAGCTTTTTTTTTTTTTTTTCTGGAAATGTGTCACCGATTGCCATGGAATGTCGGGGTGTCCTCATGGGCCATCGATGAGGCTCCCTTCCTGGGGTTTTGACCCGATCCCAAGAGTATGGGGTCATTCTGTGGGAAGGGAAGAGGCCTTTTTTTTGTTTTTTATTTTTTTTTGTTTTTTGTTTTTTTACCTCAGGTGGACCACCAAAAGAGGGATTCCAGAGCAGAGTGGTGGGGGGCGCAACTGCACAACCAGAACTCTGGTTAACATTGGGACCTAAGAACATGGCAAGCCCTATATGTGGGCTCTTGGTCCAGACACTGAGAGGCCTTCCTTGAGGATAGGTCTCACACTGAGTTTTACAATGTGTTTTTGTGCCCAAGGAGCCCCTCAAGTCAGGGCGTGGCCTAATGTACCATGCTGGTTTCTCCTACACTGAACATTGCACAGTATGGGAACCACAAGTTTTCTGGCAATGGGGAAGATGGAGTTCTAATTTCTGCAACACTTTCACTCCTGGACTGTGATTGGATTTAAGGTCTAGGTTCTGAAACCTGAAAACTGAGGTTGGGAAGAGATGAAGCCCTAAGGCCATGGTGTGTCTGATGTGCTCAGTGTTCGGCCAGCTGTTGAGTGTGGGTTGGGAGGTGCAGGCTCAGGCTGTGGCAGACAGGGAATTAGTGCCCAGGCTAGACTGTATCATTGGGTGCAGTCGAGTTTCGTGCAGGATAGTACTCATTTGTGGTTACTGGGTAGCCCCTGAGGACAACGTTTTTCTTCTGGAGGGAAGACACAGTGCCACATAGTGGCTCCAGAATTCCCAAACTGGAAGGCTTGTGGGCCAGGAGTGTGAGGAAAAAATTCTGAGAACACAAGCCAGACATAGATTTCGGGGTGAGGGGACGGCAGGCATCCTCTGCAGAGATGATTCGAGATCCCGTATACCTGAAGACAGAGCTAGGATCAGACGTTTTCTTAGGTCGGAATTTCTGTCCATGACGGCCCCTTAATGAAGGGGAGGGTGTCACGAGGACATGGAGGTTTTCCCACGATGGGAATTGTGAGATGCTCCAAACCACAATGATTCCTTCTGTGGGACAGTCGAGACATGTTGGATGGCTCCAGGACATCTCATAAGGAAGTTATCCAGAGCAGGGTTCTAAGGATGGATGCGTGGGCAGCCTGCCTCCCATTCCAGGTGTCTCATAGAGCCAAGGCAAGTTCGATCTGCTGGATCTAGGGGAGCAACCGAGGCGGGTGTTTTGAAATGGGTGAGTTGAGGATGGGTCATAATGTGCATTTGTGTGCATGTAGACCTTGGAATGGGGTGCTTGATCCGGGGCCTTGAGGGATGTTCATAACCGGAGGTTTTGATGGAGCTCTAAAGAGTATGTTTCCTATGTAGAGAAGAGAATTGTTTTGATGAGTGCCTAAGGAATCTCCCATATGCTGGTATTGGAAACCAGGCCTCTGAGGAGCGATGACTGGAATCAAAAGCAATGGATCTGATTAGGGCCTAAGTGCCCGTCCAGTTCAATCTTATTCTATGGGGATATCTGTCTCTGGGTCTGAGTGGAGGTGGTTTCCTAACTTGTGAAAGATCATCCCTGTGTGTCCTGGGCAGCCAACACAATTCAGATGGCCTGGGGGAATTTGGAGGATTCTCCTAATCTATAGTGTTGTGGCCAATGGAAATGGCAGAATTCCCCTGGAGAGTGAAGCCACAGTCCTGTGGTGTGGCTCCAGGGGCCCAGCTTGGATGGTGAGTGGGCCAGGACTGTGGGGACAGAAGTCTGAAAACACAAACTCAGCTTAGGTTTGGCGATGTATGTATGAAGGCTCGATCAACAGACCGTGAGAATTTTCCGGGCTATGAACAAAGGGCGAGTATGTGGCGCTTGCTCAGGGTTTTGTCTCTGGATTTTGTGTCAATGGTGGCCGTGGAATGTCGGGGTGTCCTCAAGGGCCATGGACAATTCTTTCTCTGGTCATTTGGCCTGATCCCAAGGGGTTGGGATCATTCTTTGAATTGGAAGAGTCCTTTATGTATTTTTTTTTTACCTCAGTTGTCCCACCAAAGAGGGATTCCAGAGTAGAGACCTGAGTAGGTGTGACTAGAAATCTCGAACTCTGGTTGAGATTGGGGGAATAGGGGCTTGGCAAGCCCCATATGTGGGCTGTTGTTCCAGTCACTAAGAGGCTTTACATGAGGATAGGGCTCACGCTGAGGGTCACAATGTGTGTTTGTGCAAATTGTGGCCCTCAGGGATAGGTGGGGCCTCATAGTCCATGCTGCTTTCTCCTACAATGAACATTGGACAACATGCCAACCACTAGGTTTCTTGCCAAGGCGAAGGAGAAGTTCTGATTCTTGCATCACGTTCACTCCTGAGCAGTGAGTGGAGATAAGTTCTAGGTTCTGAAGGTGAAAACTGAGGTTGGGTAGAGATGATGGCCTAAAGCCATTGTGGGTGTGATATGCTCTGTGTATGGCCAGCTGTCTGGGTGTTGGACTGGAGGTCTGCCCTCAGGCTGTGTCAGACAGGGCTTTAGTGCACAGGCTAGACTATAATTGGGGTATGGTCGAGTGGCATGCATGTTGTTACTCATTTGGCGTTTCTGGTTAGCCCTATAGGGCAACATTTTTCTTCTGGAGGGCAGGCAGAGTGCTGCATTGTGTCTCCAGAATTGCCAAACTGGAGGGGTGTGGCCAGGATTGTGAGGAAGAAAGTCTGAAAACACAAGCTAGCACGAGTTTTGGGGCCAAGAGCATGGCAGGCCCACTCTGCAGAGGCTGAATCGAGATCTCCTGCAGGTGAGGTCAGGGCGATTATCAGATGTTGCCTCAAGCTGGAGTTTGTGTCCATGACGGCCCCTTCCTGAAGGGGGTGGGGGCGTCATTAGGCCAGGGAGGTTTCCCTAAGCTGGGAGTTGTGAGCTGCTCCAAACTTCAAAGTTTCCTTCTTCAGGACAGTCGAGTACTATTGGATGGTTCCAGGATGCCCCATACAGAAACACTCGAGAGCAGGGGCCTAAGCATGGATGCCGAGAAACGCCAACTCACCTTCCCATTGCCTGGTCGAGACAAGGCACGCTCAATCTGCGGGCTCTTGGGTGAGCTACCCAGAAGGCTGAGTTTAAATGGACTCTCCTGAGGATGAGTCATAATGTGGGTTGGTGGCCATGGAGACCTTGGAATGTGGCAGTAGCTAAGGGACTCTGCAGGATTCTCCAACCCGAAGGGCTTGACACAACTCCAACAAGGAAGCTTCCCATGTGGAGATGAGAGGTCTTCAGTCTGGTGCCTCAGGAAAGCCCCGTATGCTGGTCTTCGAACCCAGGCCTCTGAGGATTGATACCTGGACACCAAAGCAAGAGTTCATAATAGGGCCTAGGGGCCTGTCTGGTTCAATCTTCTGTCTCTACGGATATCTGTCTGTGTGTCTACATGGAGGTAGTAGTTGCTCAGCTTGTGTCATAATGCCCCTATTTTCCAGTGCGCTTGCGGTAGTGGGATGTCCTTGGGGACCTTGAGGTTTCTACTATTTTGTAGAGTTGTGGCCAATGGAATGGGCAGTTTCTTAGGAGAGAGCAGGCACTGTTCTGTGGTGTGGCTCCAGAGACCCCAGCCTGGAGGCTGTGTGGGCCATGGCTGTGCAGACAGACATCCAAAAACCCTAACTCAGCTCAGGTTTGGGGCCGAGGTTACGGCAGGCCTGATCTACAGTCCATGAGGGGAGCTCCTCTAGATATGAAAGAAGGGTGAGAGGGAGGCAGTCGCTCAGGCTTTTGTCTCTGGATGTTTTGTCCACAATGGCCGTTTAATGTAGGAGTTGCCTCATGGGTCGTAGAAGTCTCCCTCTCTGGTAGTTTGTCCAGCCCCCAAGAGTTTGGGGTCATTCTGTGGGAAGGGAAGTGTCCTGTTTTCTGCTTCATGTGTCCCCCCAGTAGAGGGATTCTAGAGCATAGCAGTGGGTACTGACAACTGGAATACTCGCCCTCTGGTTAAGCCTGGGGGCCTATGGATATGACAAGCCCCATATGCAGGATCTTGGTCCAGCCACTGAGAGGCGTTACTTTAATACGGGACTCACGCTGCAGGTCACAATGCATGTCTGTGCCCTAGGCGGCCCTCAAGCACTGGCGTGGCCTTTCGGACAATGCAGGTTTTCCCACATTGAACGTTGGACAACATGCCAACCACAAGGTTTCTGGCCATGGGGAAGGAGGAATTCTAATTTCTGCATCACGTTCACCCCTGGGCAGTGATTGGAGATAAGGTCTAGGTTCTGAAGCCTGAAAACCGAGGTTGGGAAGAGATGACGACCTACAGCCATAGCGGGTCCTATGTGTCCAGGTTGGGGCCAGCTGTCTGGGTGTCGTTTGGGATGTCTTGTCTCAAGCTGTGCCAGACAGGGCATTAGTATACAGGGTGGGCTGTATAATTGCTTTACAATCGAGTGGCATGCATTAGAAAATCATTTGGGGTTTCTTATTAGCAGCATAGGGCAAAGTTTTTCTTCTGGAGGGCAGGCAGAGTGCTGCATTGTGGCTTCGGAATTCCCAAACTGGAGGGCTTGTGGGCCAGGAGAGTGAGGACGGAAGTCTGAGAACACAAGCTAGGCTTAGGTTTCGGGCAAGGACATGGCAGGCACACTCTGCAGAGCTGAATTGAGATCTCATGCGTCTGAAGTCAGGTCGAGGTTCAGACTTTGGCTCAGGTTTGAGTTTCTGTCCATGTTGGCCCCTTCAGGAAGGGGGGGGCATTATGAGGCCATGGGGGTTTTCCCACTATTGGAGTTGTGAGATGCTCCAAACCGCAAGGATTCCTTCTGTGGGACAATTAAGATTTGTTGGATGGCTCCAGGACGTCTTATAAGGTATTTTTCCAGAACAGGGTTCGAAGTATGGGTCTTATAAGGTATTTTTCCAGAACAGGGTTCTAAGTATGGATGCCTGGGCAGCCAGCCTCACATTCCAATTGTCTCCTAGCAACAAGAAACGTTTGATCTGCTGGCTTGGGGTAGCAACAGAGGGGGCTGAGTTGAAATGGACTTTCCTGAGAATGGTCTTAATGTTGGTTTGAGTCCATGGAGACCTTGGTATGGGGCAGTGGCACCAGGGCCCTGAAGGATTCTCCTAACCAGAGGTTATGACAAAGCTCCAATGAGCAAGTTTCCATGGGGAGACGAGATTTGTTCTTATTGGTGCCTCAGGAAACCACCATATGCTGGTATTGGAAACGAGGCCTCTGAGGAGAGATGCCTGGAAAACAAAGCAATGGAACTGATTAGGGCCTAGGGGCCTGTCCGGTTCAATATTCTTCTCTGGGGACATCTGTTGTCTGAGTGGAGGTAGTTGCTCAGCTGGTTTGAGATCACCCCTGTTTGTCCTGGGCAGCCTACACTATTGGGATGGCCTCGGTGACTTGGAGGTTTTTCCTAAATTGCAAGGTTGTGGCCAATGGAATGGGAAGAATTCCCTTGAAAGGGAAGCACAGTCCTGAGGTGTGGCTCCAGGGACCCAAGTGTGGAGCGTGTGTGGTCCAGGGCTATTTGGACAAGAGTCTGAAAACACAAACTCCTCTTAGGTTGGGGGATGTATGAATGGCCGGCCCGATCTATAGACCGTGAGGAGACCTCTTCGGGATATGAACAAAGGGCGAATGTGATGTGCATGCTCAAGCTTTTTTTTTTTTTTTTCTGGAAATGTGTCACCGATTGCCATGGAATGTCGGGGTGTCCTCATGGGCCATCGATGAGGCTCCCTTTCTGGGGTTTTGACCCGATCCCAAGAGTATGGGGTCATTCTGTGGGAAGGGAGGAGGCCTTTTTTTTGTTTTTTATTTTTTTTTGTTTTTTGTTTTTTGTTTTTTTACCTCAGGTGCACCACCAAAAGAGGGATTCCAGAGCAGAGTGGTGTGGGGCGCAACTGCACAACCAGAACTCTGGTTAACATTGGGACCTAAGAACATTGCAAGCCCTATATGTGGGCTCTTGGTCCAGACACTGAGAGGCCTTCCTTGAGGATAGGTCTCACACTGAGTTTTACAATGTGTTTTTGTGCCCAAGGAGCCCCTCAAGTCAGGGCGTGGCCTAATGTACCATGCTGGTTTCTCCTACACTGAACATTGCACAGTATGGGAACCACAAGTTTTCTGGCAATGGGGAAGATGGAGTTCTAATTTCTGCAACACTTTCACTCCTGGACTGTGATTGGATTTAAGGTCTAGGTTCTGAAGCCTGAAAACTGAGGTTGGGAAGAGATGAAGCCCTAAGGCCATGGTGTGTCTGATGTGCTCAGTGTTCGGCCAGCTGTTGAGTGTGGGTTGGGAGGTGCAGGCTCAGGCTGTGGCAGACAGGGAATTAGTGCCCAGGCTAGACTGTATCATTGGGGTGCAGTCGAGTTTCGTGCAGGATAGTACTCATTTGTGGTTACTGGGTAGCCCCAGAGACAATGTTTTTCTTCTGGAGGGAAGACACAGTGCCACATAGTGGCTCCAGAATTCCCAAACTGGAAGGCTTGTGGGCCAGGAGTGTGAGGAAAAAATTCTGAGAACACAAGCCAGACTTAGATTTCGGGGTGAGGGGACGGCAGGCACCCTCTGCAGAGATGATTCGAGATCCCGTATACCTGAAGACAGAGCTAGGATCAGACGTTTTCTTAGGTCGGAATTTCTGTCCATGACGGCCCCTTAATGAAGGGGAGGGTGTCACGAGGACATGGAGGTTTTCCCACGATGGGAATTGTGAGATGCTCCAAACCACAATGATTCCTTCTGTGGGACAGTCGAGACATGTTGGATGGCTCCAGGACATCTCATAAGGAAGTTATCCAGAGCAGGGTTCTAAGGATGGATGCGTGGGCAGCCTGCCTCCCATTCCAGGTGTCTCATAGAGCCAAGGCAAGTTCGATCTGCTGGATCTAGGGGAGCAACCGAGGCGGGTGTTTTGAAATGGGTGAGTTGAGGATGGGTCATAATGTGCATTTGTGTGCATGTAGACCTTGGAATGGGGTGCTTGATCCGGGGCCTTGAGGGATGTTCATAACCGGAGGTTTTGATGGAGCTCTAAAGAGTATGTTTCCTATGTAGAGAAGAGAATTGTTTTGATGAGTGCCTAAGGAATCTCCCATATGCTGGTATTGGAAACCAGGCCTCTGAGGAGCGATGACTGGAATCAAAAGCAATGGATCTGATTAGGGCCTAAGTGCCCGTCCAGTTCAATCTTATTCTATGGGGATATCTGTCTCTGGGTCTGAGTGGAGGTGGTTTCCTAACTTGTGAAAGATCATCCCTGTGTGTCCTGGGCAGCCAACACAATTCAGATGGCCTGGGGGAATTTGGAGGATTCTCCTAATCTATAGTGTTGTGGCCAATGGAAATGGCAGAATTCCCCTGGAGAGTGAAGCCACAGTCCTGTGGTGTGGCTCCAGGGGCCCAGCTTGGATGGTGTGTGGGCCAGGACTGTGGGGACAGAAGTCTGAAAACACAAACTCAGCTTAGGTTTGGCGATGTATGTATGAAGGCTCGATCTACAGACCGTGAGAATTTTCCGGGCTATGAACAAAGGGCGAGTATGTGGCGCTTGCTCAGGGTTTTGTCTCTGGATTTTGTGTCAATGGTGGCCGTGGAAAGTCGGGGTGTCCTCAAGGGCCATGGACAATTCTTTCTCTGGTGATTTGGCCTGATCCCAAGGGGTTGGGATCATTCTTTGTATTGGAAGAGTCCTTTATGTATTTTTTTTTTTACCTCAGTTGTCCCACCAAAGAGGGATTCCAGAGTAGAGACCTGAGTAGGTGTGACTAGAAATCTCGAACTCTGGTTAAGATTGGGGGAATAGGGGCTTGGCAAGCCCCATATGTGGGCTGTTGTTGCAGTCACTAAGAGGCTTTACATGAGGATAGGGCTCACGCTGAGGGTCACAATGTGTGTTTGTGCACATTGTGGCCCTCAGGGATAGGTGGGGCCTCATAGTCCATGCTGCTTTCTCCTACAATGAACATTGGACAACATGCCAACCACTAGGTTTCTTGCCAAGGCGAAGGAGAAGTTCTGATTCTTGCATCACGTTCACTCCTGAGCAGTGAGTGGAGATAAGGTCTAGGTTCTGAGGCTGAAAACTGAGGTTGGGTAGAGATGATGGCCTAAAGCCATTGTGGGTGTGATATGCTCTGTGTACGGCCAGCTGTCTGGGTGTTGGACTGGAGGTCTGCCCTCAGGCTGTGTCAGACAGGGCTTTAGTGCACAGGCTAGACTGTATAATTGGGGTATGGTCGAGTGGCATGCAGGTTGTTACTCATTTGGCGTTTCTGGTTAGCCCTATAGGGCAACATTTTTCTTCTGGAGGGCAGGCAGAGTGCTGCATTGTGTCTCCAGAATTGCCTAACTGGAGGGGTGTGGCCAGGATTGTGAGGAAGGAAGTCTGAAAACACGAGCTAGCACGAGTTTTGGGGCCAAGAGCATGGCAGGCCCACTCTGCAGAGGCTGAATCGAGATCTCCTGCAGGTGAGGTCAGGGCGATTATCAGATGTTGCCTCAAGCTGGAGGTTGTGTCCATGACGGCCCCTTCCTGAAGGGGGTGGGGGCGTCATGAGTCCAGGGAGGTTTCCCTAAGCTGGGAGTTGTGAGCTGCTCCAAACTTCAAAGTTTCCTTCTTCAGGACAGTCGAGTATTATTGGATGGTTCCAGGATGCCCCATACAGAAAGACTCGAGAGCAGGGCCCTAAGCATGGATGCCGAGAAACGCCAACTCACCTTCCCATTGCCTGGTCGAGACAAGGCACGCTCAATCTGCGGGCTCTTGGGTGAGCTGCGCAGAAGGCTGAGTTTAAATGGACTCTGCTGAGGATGAGTCATAATATGGGTTGGTGGCCATGGAGACCTTGGAATGTGGCAGTAGCTAAGGGACTCTGCAGGATACTCCAACCCGAAGGGCTTGACACAACTCCAACAAGGAAGCTTCCCATGTGGAGATGAGATGTCTTCAGTCTGGTGCCTCAGGAAAGCCCCGTATGCTGGTCTTCGAACCCAAGCCTCTGAGGAGTGATACCTGGACACCAAAGCAAGAGTTCATAATAGGGCCTAGGGGCCTGTCTGGCTTAATCTTCTGTCTCTTCGGATATCTGTCTGTGTGTCTGCATGGAGGTAGTAGTTGCTCAGCTTGTGTCATTATGCCCCTATTTGTCCAGTGCGGCTTGCGGTAGTGGGATGTCCTTGGGGACCTTGAGGTTTCTACTATTTTGTAGAGTTGTGGCCAATGGAATGGGCAGTTTCTTAGGAGAGAGCAGGCACAGTTCTGTGGTGTGGCTCCAGAGACCCCAGCCTGGGTGCTGTGTGTGCCATGGCTGTGCAGACAGACATCCAAAAACCCAAACTCAGCTCAGGTTTGGGGCCGAGGTTACGGCAGGCCTGATCTACAGTCCATGAGGGGAGCTCCTCTGGATATGAAAGAAGGGTGAGAGGGAGGCAGTAGCTCAGGCTTTTGTCTCTGGATGTTTTGTCCACAATGGCCGTTTAACGTAGGAGTTGCCTCATGGGTCGTAGAAGTCTCCCTCTCTGGTAGTTTGTCCAGCCCCCAAGAGTTTGGGGTCATTCTGTGGGAGGGAAGTGTCCTGTTTTCTGCTTCATGTGTCCCACCAGTAGAGGGAATCTAGAGCATAGCAGTGGGTACTGACAACTGGAATACTCGCCCTCTGGTTAAGCCTGGGGGCCTATGGATATGACAAGCCCCATATGCAGGATTTGGTCCAGCCACTGAGAGGCGTTACTTTAATACGGGACTCACGCTGCAGGTCACAATGCATGTGCCCTAGGCGGCCCTCAAGCACTGGCGTGGCCTTTCGGACAATGCAGGTTTTCCCACATTGAACGTTGGACAACATGCCAACCACAAGGTTTCTGGCCATGGGAAAGGAGGAATTCTAATTTCTGCATCACGTTCACCCCTGGGCAGTGATTGGAGATAAGGTCTAGGTTCTGCAGCCTGAAAACCGAGGTTGGGAAGAGATGACGACCTACAGCCATAGCGGGTCCTATGTGTCCAGGTTGGGGCCAGCCGTCTGGGTGTCGTTTGGGATGTCTTGACCCAGGCTGTGCCAGACAGGGCATTAGTATACAGGGTGGGCTGTATAATTGCTTTACAATCGAGTGGCATGCATTAGAAAATCATTTGGGGTTTCTTATTAGCAGCATAGGGCAAAGTTTTTCTTCTGGAGGGCAGGCAGAGTGCTGCATTGTGGCTTCGGAATTCCCAAACTGGAGGGCTTGTGGGCCAGGAGAGTGAGGACGGAAGTCTGAGAACACAAGCTAGGCTTAGGTTTCGGGGCAAGGACATGGCAGGCACACTCTGCAGAGCTGAATTGAGATCTCATGCGTCTGAAGTCAGGTCGAGGTTCAGACTTTGGCTCAGGTTTGAGTTTCTGTCCATGTTCGGCCCTTCAGGAAGGGGGGGGCATTATGAGGCCATGGGGGTTTTCCCACTATTGGAGTTGTGAGATGCTCCAAACCGCAAGGATTCCTTCTGTGGGACAATTAAGATTTGTTGGATGGCTCCAGGACGTCTTATAAGGTATTTTTCCAGAACAGGGTTCGAAGTATGGATGCCTGGGCAGCCAGCCTCACATTCCAATTGTCTCCTAGCAACAAGAAACGTTTGATCTGCTGGCTTGGGGTAGCAACAGAGGGGGCTGTGTTGAAATGGACTTTCCTGAGGATGGTCTTAATGTTGGTTTGAGTCCATGGAGACCTTGGTATGGGGCAGTGGCACCAGGGCCCTGAAGGATTCTCCTAACCAGAGGTTATGACAAAGCTCCAATGAGCAAGTTTTCCATGGGGAGACGAGATTTGTTCTTATTGGTGCCTCAGGAAACCACCATATGCTGGTATTGGAAACGAGGCCTCTGAGGACAGATGCCTGGAAACCAAAGCAATGGATCTGAATAGGGCCTAGGGGCCTGTCCGGTTCAATATTCTTCTCTGGGGACATCTGTTGTCTGAGTGGAGGTAGTTGCTCAGCTGGTTTGAGATCACCCCTGTTTGTCCTGGGCGGCCTACACTATTGGGATGGCCTCGGTGACTTTGGAGGTTTTTCCTAATTTGCAAGGTTGTGGCCAATGGAATGGGAAGAATTCCCTTGAAAGGGAAGCACAGTCCTGAGGTGTGGCTCCAGGGACCCAAGTGTGGACCGTGTGTGGTCCAGGCCTGTGGGGACAGAAGTCTGAAAACACAAACTCAGCTTAGGTTTGGGGATATATGTATGAAGGCTCAATCTACAGACCGTGAGAATTTTCCGGGCTATGAACAAAGGGCGAGTATGTAGCGCTTGCTCAGGGTTTTGTCTCTGGATTTTGTGTCAATGGTGGCCGTGGAATGTCGGGGTGTCCTCAAGGGCCATGGACAATTCTTTCTCTGGTGATTTGGCCTGATCCCAAGTGGTTGGGATCATTCTGTGGATGGGAAGAGTCCTTTCTGTATTTTTTTTTTTTTTACCTCAAGTGTCTCACCAAAGAGGGATTCCCGAGTAGAGCCCTGAGTAGGGGTGACTAGACATCTCGAACTCTGGTTGAGATTGGGGGACTAGGGGCTTGGCAAGCCCCATATGGGAGCTGTTGTTCCAGTCACAAAGAGGCTTTACAAGAGGATAGGGCTCACGCTGAGGGTCACAATGTGTGTTGGTGCACATTGTGGCCCTCAGGGATAGGTGGGGCCTCATAGTCCATGCTGCTTTCTCCTACAATGAACATTGGACAACATGCCAACCACTAGGTTTCTTGCCAAGGCGAAGGAGAAGTTCTGATTCTTGCATCACGTTCACTCCTGAGCAGTGAGTGGAGATAAGGACTAGGTTCTGAGGCTGAAAAGTGAGGTTGGGTAGAGATGATGGCCTAAAGCCATTGTGGGTGTGATATGCTCTGTGTACGGCCAGCTGTCTGGGTGTTGGACTGGAGGTCTGCCCTCAGGCTGTGTCAGACAGGGCTTTAGTGCACAGGCTAGACTGTATAATTGGGGTATGGTCGAGTGGCATGCAGGTTGTTACTCATTTGGCGTTTCTGGTTAGCCCTATAGGGCAACATTTTTCTTCTGGAGGGCAGGCAGAGTGCTGCATTGTGTCTCCAGAATTGCCAAACTGGAGGGGTGTGGCCAGGATTGTGAGGAAGGAAGTCTGAAAACACAAGCTAGCACAAGTTTTGGGGCCAAGAGCATGGCAGGCCCACTCTGCAGAGGCTGAATCGAGATCTCCTGCACGTGAGGTCCGGGCGATTATCAGATGTTGCCTCAAGCTGGAGTTTGTGTCCATGACGGCCCCTTCCTTAAGGGGGTGGGGGCGTCATGAGTCCAGGGAGGTTTCCCTACGCTGGGAGTTGTGAGCTGCTCCAAACTTCAAAGTTTCCTTCTTCAGGACAGTCGAGTACTATTGGATGGTTCCAGGATGCCCCATACAGAAAGACTCGAGAGCAGGGCCCTAAGCATGGATGCCGAGAAACGCCAACTCACCTTCCCATTGCCTGGTGGAGACAAGGCACGCTCAATCTGCGGGCTCTTGGGTGAGCTACCCAGAAGCCTGAGTTTAAATGGACTCTGCCGAGGATTTAGTCATAATGTGGGTTGGTGGCCATGGAGACCTTGGAATGTGGCAGTAGCTAAGGGACTCTGCAGGATTCTCCAACCCGAAGGGCTTGACACAACTCCAACAAGGAAGCTTCCCATGTGGAGATGAGAGGTCTTCTGTCTGGTGCCTCAGGAAAGCCCCGTATGCTGGTCTTCGAACCCAGGCCTCTGAGGAGTGATACCTGGACACCAAAGCAAGAGTTCATAATAGGGCCTAGGGGCCTGTCTGGTTCAATCTTCTGTCTCTGCGGATATCTGTCTGTGTGTCTGCATGGAGGTAGTAGTTGCTCAGCTTGTGTCATAATGCCCCTATTTGTCCAGTGCGGCTTGCGGTAGTGGGATGTCCTTGGGGACCTTGAGGTTTCTACTATTTTGTAGAGTTGTGGCCAATGGAATGTGCAGTTTCTTAGGAGAGAGCAGGCACAGTTCTGTGGTGTGGCTCCAGAGACCCCAGCCTGGAGGCTGTGTGGGCCATGGCTGTGCAGACAGACATCCAAAAACCCTAACTCAGCTCAGGTTTGGGGCCGAGGTTACGGCAGGCCTGATCTACAGTCCATGAGGGGAGCTCCTCTGGATATGAAAGAAGGGTGAGAGGGAGGCAGTCGCTCAGGCTTTTGTCTCTGGATGTTTTGTCCACAATG
>NW_028134316.1:0-66184 GCF_964662115.1 Mustela nivalis | reverse complement strand
GGTGTGTTTTTTTGAGATTTTTTTTTTTATTTATTTGAGTGACAGAGAGAGAGAGACAGAGACACAGAGAGCACAAGGAGGGGGAGAGGCAGAGGGAGAAGGAGAAGCAGATTCCCTTCTAAACAGGGAGCCTGCCTTGGGTCTGGCTCTCAAGATCCTGGATTCATGACCTAAGCTAAAGGCAGACGCTTAACTGACTGAGCTACCCAGGTGCTCCTAAAACTTGTCTTTAATATAAAAAATAAACAAAGGTAGTTTCTTTCAATATAATTATTCAATGTCTTTTAGGAGATTTTTGCAAATGTATATGACAAGAAGATGAAAGATGGACATAAGTATTTGAAAAGACAATACAAATTCACCCTTTTGCTGAGGTACTATGTTGGGTTTACCTAGGAAATTCATGAGAATATAAATAAAAATAAAAAACCCAGAATTAATTAAAGAATCAAGTGACTAACCAGAAACACTACAGGGATCAATTGCATTTATTCACATGAGTGATAGACAGACGGGGGGAAATCACACATTCCATTTACTCCAGCAGAGGGAAAATCATATAAAATATATAAGAATAAATTTAGGAAGAAGTAATGGTACATATAGGATTGTGGGGGCTCTAAAATCTTAATGACATAAAACTGAAGGAAAAAAGGAGAAATAGTCATTTAATATTCTCCTTTTTGTAACTTATAAAGTAAGTAGATAGTAAAGATATAGAAGAGTTGACCAGTTGTATCAAAAAATATACATATTTGAAATATAAAAATGTCTACCCAACAGAGTGGGATACATATTTCTTTCAAGTGTACATCAAAGGAACACTTACCAAGATTTAGCATACATTGATTTGTAACACAAATCATAAAAATTTTTGAAGAATTGAAATCATAGGGTACATTCTCTGATCATAATGAATTTAAATTAGAAATCAATAAAAATATATCTTAAAAATCTCCAGATATGATCACATGCTTCCAAATAGCACAGGGACGTCACAAGAGAAAGTGAAGAAGGTTTGGTGATAAAAATTTCATGTGGTGGTACTTATATAAGCTATATACAGATGTTATATACATATGTTAAAGTACTGAATATACAGATTTTATTACATCTAAATTATAACTCAATAAAGTTGATTTTTAAAAAATACTGATGGAGGAAGACAAATTTTGTAGGCCTGTCAATTCTTTTTTTTTTTTTTTTTTTTTAATCTATTTGACAGAGAGAGATTACAAGTAGGCAGAGAGGCAGGCAGAGAGAGAGAGAGGAGGAAGCAGGCTCCCTGCTGAGCAGAGAGCCCGATGCGGGACTCTATCCCAGGACCCTGAGATCATGACCTGAGCCGAAGGCAGCGGCTTAACCCACTGAGCCACCCAGGCACCCAGGCCTGTCAATTCTATAAAAGGTTTTATTTCAAGTTAATGTGTAAGATGAAAAGTTGGTATGCTTAAAATGTGTCTTCTAATATATATACTCCTTGTACATTGGTATATCATTTATGAAAAGACTAAGAAAAATAGAAAGAAACATGAATAGAAAATTCACAAAAATAATAATGACTCTTAAACATATGAAAAAATGATCAACCTCACTTATAATTGGAAAAATGTAAAATAAACCTCCACTGTTTTTCACATACGATTTTTACCCGTCACAAATGTAGGATAATGCATTCTGTTTGTGAAGGTTGTAGATACTCTCATTCTCTGCTGGTGAAATTAAAATAGATACCAACTTTTTAGAAGGGAATTTAACAATCTCTAACAGAACTACATATGCATTTGTGTTTTGACCCAGAACTATCACTTCTAGGAAGCTACCCTAAGGACACACACTTCAACAATAAGAACATATATATGTGTAAAGTTACCCACAGCAGTACTATTTTTAATTGCAAAAGAAAGACTCTAACTGCCATATGTAGGACTGTTGTTGAATGAACTATGGTACAACCATACAATGGCATAGTTTGCAACTACAAAAAAACAGTGAGGAAGATCTCTGTTAAACTGATTTAGAATTATTTCCAGAAATATAAACTAAAAAAATGCTAAGTGTGAGAGTACCTATGGTTTAAGAAACACTAAGAAATAAGAATATATACACATATATATGTGTATATATAGATATATATATACCTACAGGGTATCAGTGAGAAAGAATACAAAGAATGGAGGAAAGAATAGGGTAGAAATGATGGGGAAACAACACTTTGATGACTGTAACTCTGTGCATAGGAGTTCTCATTTTTAAAAAATTCTCATTTTTTTAGAATCTTATTTTGCAAAGTAAAACAAACAAACAAACAAGGAGAGAAAAAAGAAAAAGAGAAAAACCCAAATACAGAATACAAGCAGAACAAGGAAATTTAACTATTTCAAATGAGTACCATAAGCACACTGAAATGAGGTGAGTGGGAAAAGAGTTAACCTAAGTCATATTTGGCAACAGTAATTTGATTAATTTCAAACTAAAGAGAAAAAGAGCTATAACCCTAATAGAGTTCTAATTAGTATGTTTGTTTTTCACAATGTCACAATGTTACAAATTAACAGTTCTGAAATTAATTAATGTATATTATAAGTAAATGTATATAATGGGATTAAGGTTTCTCATTGTTAAAGAGGGAGAAGACTGAAATAAACTTTGTGTTGAACCAGAGCTTGAGTTATACACATAGGTATTTTTTTATATTATAGATATATAGATATAGACAGATAAATACAGATATGTGTGTGTGTGCATGTGTGTATTTTCTCCTCTTTGCTGAAAGGACCTAGGTGTGATGACATTCCAGTAGCAATGAGATTACTAAATGCCAACATCTAGTTTTCTCAATACCATTCTCCACCAAAAGGATCCACTCTTCGAAGAAATGGCCCAGTCTAATGTGGGACTGATCAAACACAAGATGAGCTGGGAACATTTTGTTGTGCCAGAAAGGTGATAATAATAATAATAATAAATGGCCACATGTCAAAAAGACAGGGGAACCAATTTAAAGGGGCTTCCACTCTCTAATATGGGACAAATTGAACAAAAAGTGATTATTATAAAAAATTATAACCATTTAACAACATAGGAACCTATGAGTTCATACAAATATAAAGAAACAAATAAATATGTATTCTGGGGGAAAGGAAAAGCTCTTCCACACAAATGCCACAATATATGTTTAAGTAATGACAGAATTAGAAAATAATCATTGGTCAAACATCATGGTAATAATTGATTTAAGCAAGAATCATCATTGCCTGCTAAATTAGTGAGGGGAAATTTGATGATAAATGGTACATTTACATGATCACAAAATATCCCTTTATAAATTAAGAATGACAAATAGAAAAATAGCAACTACAACAGAGAAACGTGGGAGCCAACACCTTAAAATCAAATGACCAACATTAACCTTACCAGATATAAGGCAGATATCAAGAATCTTCTAATGACATGTATAGAGAAGAACATAATATCATTTCTCTGGTACTCTTTCAAAGATGTATAACCTGAATATAATTATAAGTAAACATTAGACAAGCTCAAATTAAAGAACATTCCACAGAACCCTTGCCCTTCATTCTTCAAAGATGTCAATGTCGTGAGAGACAAAGAAAGACTGAGAGACTGTTCCAGACTGAAGGAGACTAAAGAGACATGGAAATTTGTGACCCTGGATTGGATATTGGCCACAACATTCTTTTTTACTTTGCTAATAAACATTCATGAAACAATCGTGAAAACTGAATAGGGTCTGTGGATTAGATAATAGTACTCTTATCGATAATAATTTGCTGATTTTGGAGACTTGTACTGAGATTATTTGAGATAGTCTTATTTAGAGTAAAAGAGGCATTGTGTGTACAGTTTACTCTCAAAAAGGACAGAAATGTGTTTTATACATATGTATACATGTATACCACACACACACACACACACACAAACACACACACACTCCAAGAAAGAGGAGAGAGAATGGGAAAGCAAGTGTGGTAACATGGTAGCATTTGAACTTGAGTGAAGTTTTATAGCATTTTTTTAATAAACATATAATATATTTTTATCCCCAGGGGTACAGGTCTGTGAATCGCCAGGTTTACACACTTCACAGCACTTACCATAGCATGTACCCTCCCCAATGTCCATAGCCCCACCCCCCTTCTCTCAACCCCCCTCCCCCCAGCAACCCTCAGTTTGTTTTGTGAGATTAAGAGTCACTTATAGTTTGTCTCCCTCCCAATCCCATCTTGTTTCATTTATTCTTCTCCTACCCCCTTAAGCCCCCATGTTGCATCACCACTTCCTCACATCAGGGAGATCATATGATAGTTGTCTTTCTCTGCTTGACTTATTTCTCTAAGCATGATAAAGAAGATGTGGTATATATACACAATGGAATACTATACAGCCATCAAAAGAAATGAAATCTTGCCATTTGTGACAACGTGGATGGAACTAGAGCGTATCATGCTTATAGCATTTTTTTGACAATTTGTGTAAGTTTTCTGTAAGTAGGAGAACATTTATTTTTTTTTGAGAACATTTATTTTAAAAAGGTTTTTTAGAAGTCCAATCAGTTGGAATGTTTTCAGCTGCAAACTGGTAGATACTCTCATCAAAATAGTGCAAAAATAGAGTTTTTTAAATCTCATAAACCAAGCCTCCCAACTTTAACTCCTCCTTCAGTTCTCCATTTAGATGTCATCACCTTAACAATGGTCAATAGTTTCAAGACTTTCATAATTTAATTTTCTATAATATAGTTATTAGAGTCAAAATTCAAGCAAAGTCCACATAATTGTCTTCGTGGATTTGTCTCAGGTGTCTTAAACAAACATTCTTTTTCATCCCTGAATTGGGTGAAGGCGCAAACGGTAAAGGTCCCTTCCTGTTGGGTTTATTCCACCATCACATGCAGACAACAGCTGTGCCCTGTCTCTCCTCCTACTGCATAGTGGTGCCTGCTGTATCAGAGGCAAGTTCCCAATCACAGCTCAGTGAGAAGATGCTGGAGAGAGAAACTTGCCACCCACAGGGTTTTTATTTGCTTAGTGTAGCTCCCTGCCTAGAGGTTAGTATCTCTCATCTAGCGCTTAGCCTTCGCTTACCTCTACCCCTTAGCGCTCAAATTAAGAAAAGTCACACATTTTCTGTGAAGATCCCCTGTCAGGCTCCCCAGGACGTACACCGCTTTCTGAACCTCAATTGTCTGGCCCTGTCTGCGTCGTATATAGCAGATGTCCTTGAAAGTTGGTGGTATGTAGATGCACATGGCTTCTACTGATGACATAGACTTCCTTCTATTTGTACTTTTCCTCGTCATTTCAATCAAGTCTTAGAGAGAAAGTAAGTGGATTTTTTCTCCCCCAGAAATTTTATCCATGGTTTTTGCTACTCCTAGAACCAAAAAGCATATGGTACTACCATAGTTGGAAAGAATTTAAGATCTTTCATACATTCTCTCATTGTATAACAGAGGAAACCAAGGTCCACAGCAAGGAAAGTACCTTGACTAAAGATGAACCTATCTTTTCCCACTTTATTTAGCACTCTTTTTCAACACAGTACAATATCTTGCTGCAACGGGGGGCTTTTTCTAGTCAACATTCATTTCTCTTCAACATCTCTGAGAAACTATCACATTTTTAAGTTTTCACACAAACAGTCCTTTTCTCAACTTGAATTAGCTTGCCAGATTTCAAGTCTAAACTCAACTTTATCATTCCAGTGTTTAAATCTTTGGAAATAGGTGGTTATACCATAAACATGTTCATACAACTTCAATTATATTCAAGGGACACTGAAGCATTAATGATATTACTTTATATATCTAATATAGTTTCTTTTTATAAATTGCATATGCTCAGATAAGAATGACTAAATGTTGGTTTTTGAAAGGTGTGAGAAAATCCAAATCCTTTTGTCAGGGTAACCTCATTTTCTCATTAATCTTTTCTGAGAAAAGCTATTATCTTTTATCACCCTTTTCTTCACTTGATAATGTTGAATTAGCTAATACCATATGGTCTTTATCACTTATGCCAGCTAGTTTTATGCAATTGGAGTTGATTATTTTAACATTAGAAAAAGTCCAGTTTTATATAATGTACAGCAGGTATATAATAACATATAAAACAGACCATAGTAAACTATAATATACTATAAAATATTTAGGGAAATTGTATTTAAGAGAGGTTCAAATGCATCTTGATAACAATCTAATACAAGAAAAATATCTTTTTCCTACACAGAATAAAAAACATGGTACAATTAAATTATATTTTATAATTTCTGGAATTATAATCTATTAAAATATGTAATATATTGCTATAAAAACTCTAAACTTCAATGATTTTACATTCTATTAAACCCACGAAAATATCACAGTTCTAGATTAGTTACAATTGGAAATAGTCCCAACAGCATAATTTACTGGCATTGCTTACAATATCAAGTAGTATTTTACCATATTCTTTTTTTTTCTGTATGTCTAAAATGGAATGAGTTTTATCCACTGGAAATAAAAGAAACATTAATTAACTAATGAATTTACTAAAGGAAAAATAATCTTTACTTTTTTTTTTTAAAGAGGTAGAGCAAGTAGACAGGAAGAAGGAAAAGAATTGAAGAGGTAGAATAGGAAGAGAATAAGTACTAACTAAATAATTTACCAGATTTTTAAATAGTTATGTTATTTGGTCAGTGTATAATTTTCATAATGAGTTTGTATTAATGTGTTAGGTTAAAAGATAAATTAAAGAACGATAGCTTCTATTGAATAGAAAGTCCCATTTAAACCAAACTTTTCCATTTCATACTGAATCTAAAGCTAACTCGCAATTATTTATGCTGTTGGCATATGTTCGCAAAATTTAAGTAAGACATGAGGGGGTTGTTTTGTTTTATTTTTCAGTTTCAACTGTATTTATTTACATTTTAGCTTAAGTTTTTATTTAATTCACGTGTAGTTAATATATGGTGTTACAATAGTTCCAGGTATACAATACAGTGATTCAACAATTCCATACTGTTTTATTTTTTTAAGGAGTCATTAATTTCAAAGTCCTCCACACCAAATATTTTGCCAGAACTGTTAAAATTGCAGATTAGCTGATTAATGTTTGACTTCATATTCCTCTTCCTTTTCATCAAATGATAGTGATTCATGAAGAATGAGGTGGAGAAGAGAACGGAGGGCAGGAATAATGGAATTTTCTAATCAAGCTTTTGAAGCTTGATTGCATTTGAAAACTGATGTAATGATGGAGAAATTTTAAAAAGCTGATTTTTTTTTTTTTAAATGTTGAATTGGAAAATACAAAGAGATATTCTCTCTGGCAGATCTTAAATAGATACTTATTTTCAGCGGTAATTTTTCCTTAAAACACAACCATTTCTGATTTAAAAATTTAGTATATGGAATACATGCTGGAATATATAAATACATTACCCTTTAGGGCATTCAGCCAGCCTATTAGAGACTGAATTATCTGTGATTTGCTTGCTTTCTTCTAGTTATATCAAGAGAGGGAACGGTTTCATGGCATCCCATGCTTTTCATAATTAATTCCAAATTAACAGAATATAGTTTATTGAGGGCAATAAATTCAAATCAACTTGATTACTGACAAAATACATTCAGAAATAAAATGTGAAGTTAGAACTTTTATTCCAGAAAAAAAATTTAAAAATGTGAAGACACTCAGAAAAAAATAGCTTTATATTAGAATATAAACCTCTATTCAATTTTCACATCTGATTTAGATAGGTTTTCTTTCTTTCTTCTCCCTCCTCCCCTCCTTTCTTTTCTTCACAGATCTTTTGTGTAGGTTTTTTTTTTAAATTGTTTTTTGTTGGGGTGGGAGGTCGGGGTACCAGGTGGTGGGTATTATAGAGGGCACGGATTGCATGGAGCACTGGGTGTGGTGAAAAAATAATGATACTGTTATGCTGAAAATAAATAAATGAAAAAAAAATTTCCCTTGAAGATGCTCAACTCCTCTTATACATTTGTTGGGGGGTGGGTGAATAATAAATAATTTTTAAAATAAAAAAATTGTTTTTTGTTTTGTAAAAAATGAAAAACATAAAGAGGAGTCACACACCATTTCATTTTTAAAATAATGAACCTGGGCACCTGCATGGCTCAGTTGGTTAAGCACTTGCCTTTGGCTCAGTTCTGATCCCAGGGTTCTAGGATTGAGCCCCACATCAGGCTCTCTGTTCAGCAGGGAGTCTACTCACTCTCCTGTGCTGTCTCTCTCTCAAATAAATAAAATCTTTAAAAAAAAATAGTGAACCCATCCATAGTCTGGAAGGGTTTTTATAAATGTTAGAAAGTTCCTTAGCAAATAGTGCTTGAATGCCCAGTTTAGTATATCAACAAAAGTAAGATTACTTTTAACAAATTAACATTTAGTGGCAATATGAAAGTCCAGAGTGGTTTCCTATGAAGTTATTTGTAGATGTCATCCTCCAAATTTTCCAGTAGTAATTCTGGACTGCCAAAGAGTCATCTACTGTGAGGCCAAAATTAAGATAAACAGAGAAAATTGAACAAAAGGAAAGTTTCAGAAAGGGAGAACTGGTAAGACTTCCCATAAGAGAAAAGTTCAGAAATATAAAGTTCATTGGGATCACCACCTCCAGTCTCTAGAAAAAGTGTGGGTTTTTTCTTATCACCTAAAATCCAACATACAATATTGTCTTTCTCCCAGTAATAAGTTAATTAAATTAGCCAGTAACCTATCAATTTAGCAAGAAATCTGGGATGCATTCTAGATTAATCTCTTCCCCTTACTCCTCCCACTTCTAATGACTCCATAGATTTCCTCTCCATTTTACTTCCTTAACACTGTTAATGTCTGACCCAGCCTCTTCATTCACATTGTTTTGGTGCAGGCTCTCTATCTGCTTGGATTATTGAAATTTCCATCTAAATGATTTGTTTAACTTTAGTCTCTATACCTTGCAATCTATTTGTCACATGATCAGCAAAGTAATTTTCCTGAAAAATGAAATAAGATCATATCATTATCCTAATTAAAACATTCAACTAAACTATTTTGAATCTAATACTTGGACAGTTTTTCCTTTCCCCAATTTCATCCTCTATTGCTTCCCCTGATAAACTACACACCCTATGCTTATCATATTAAACTATTTATAGCACCATATTTACTGTACCATCTCTCAAAAATGTTCTTTCACGTTTCCATAGATTTGCACATATTGTTCCTTGTACTTAGAAACCTTTTTTTCCCAACCCCTTCTGGTAATCTCCCACTTACTGTTCAAGACCCATGCAAGTACTTCTTCCTCTTGGAACCCTTCCCTGGACTTTTCTACCCTACATAAGCCTTCATTCTATCCTGTACCTCAAAGACATATGTCATATTTCCATGATACTAAATTATAATGACTTATTTATATATTTCTCTCTCTTCCTAGACTCTGGTTTTCTGGAAACGATGTCTTTTCATCTTTATATGTGGCTACCTTATGGTTACTTATAATTAATGTTGCATCAGTGAATAAATGAATTAATAAATCAATGTTCTAATAATGCTAAGACAGAGAGGTATTTAAAGATTTGTCCAAATATATTGCATGAATCAGGGGTAGGTCCTGAAATAGATTCTGGTCCCTCCCATTCTTTTCTATTCCACAGAAGCCCAGACCATGATTCACTGTTTCATTAACAAGAGAAGATGGAAAGATTTTAATTTTTTTTACATAAAATTACCCACCCTAAGAAACTATCCACTGTGCTCCACTGTGTGGCCTTTAGGAATAAAAATGGGTCTTGATGCTCTAGTTACATTTTTTGGTAACGTTCTTTCATTCTAGGCACAATGTGCCCAGAATAGATTCCTGCAGCACTGGTATTTGAATATGGGAACTAAACTAAAAATGTCATAAGTAATTCAAAAGAGAATTGATGTCAACAATCAACTGTCGGCTGTTTTTCTTTTTATTCTTTTAAAATAGCAGATAAAGCATTCCTCATTCTTCATTGCTTTGGATTAAAAATTTATCTGGGTATTTTAGCTAGGATATCCTTTGAAATTTCAAGTCCGGTGAAAAGCACTTACTTAAACGTGATACATTGAGGGGGGTAGGGAGAGGGTGGTTGGGTTATGGACACTGGGGAAGGTATGTACTATGGTGAGTGCTGTGAAGTGTAAACCTGGAGATTCACAGACAGGTATCCCTGGGGCTAATAATACATTATATGTTAATAAAAAATTTTTAAAAATTTAAAAAGGGGGAAAAGTGGTACGTTGACATCACCTTGAATTATTAAATATTCTTTAAAATGGTTTGCATAATGTAACTCTGTATCTAAAGTAACTATGACGTGATAAATCTTTTATTCCAAAAAGTTTTTCTGGACTCACTACAGTACCCCTCAAGAAGTGTTTATTGGAAACCTGGGTGGCTCAGTCAGTTGAGCAGCCAGCTTTTGGTTTTGGCTCAGTCCTGATCTCAGGATTCTGATCTAGGGTGGGGAGATCTAGCCCCAAGTCGTGAAGGACTCCATGCTCAGTGGGGAGTTTGCTTCTCCTTGCCCCTCTCCCTTTGCCCCTTCCGCCACTCATGCTCAAGCCTGCATGCTCTCTCTCAGATAAATAAATAAATAAATAAATAAATCTTTTAAAAAAACGAGCATTTATCTTGTGATTCATCCTGTTCTCCAACTACATATTATGAGGCAGCAAAATACATTTCCTTTTCTCATGAGTATAAATAAAGAAGACATCAAAAACCCATGAAGAGGTAAAACATTTGGGTAAGTAAAAAACACGTTTTTATGGGGGCTTAAGTGGGTAGGAGAAGAATAAATGAAACAAGATGGGATTGGGAGGGAGACAAACCATAAGTGACTCTTAATCTCACAAAACAAACTGAGGGTTGCTGGGGGGAGGGGGTTTGGCAGAAGGGAGGTGGGGTTATGGACATTGGGGGGTGCTGTGAAGTGTGTAAACCTGGCGATTCACAGACCTGTACCCCTGGGGATAAAAATATATGTTTATAAAAAATAAAAAATTTAAAAAAAACACTTTTTTTACACAGTGTAGTTTCTTTTTTCTTTTTCAAGTTTTTAATTAAATTCCAATTAGTTAATATACAGTGTAATATTAGTGTCAGGTGTAGAATATAATGATTCCTCACTTACATACAGCACCTAATGCTCATCACAAAAAGTCCAAAATTATTGGCAACTTTAATAAGCCTTATAGACCTACATTTCCTTGTGTGTTCAAAAGAAACACACATCCCATTTTGATAGTCTTGAAAAATAATGCTATTCTTTCAAGAGGTTTTCTTGTAGAAGTAGCATAGGAGATGAGATAACATAGTGCATTATAAAATTTGCTAAATTATGACCTGGTATTTCAGATTCCCTGAAGAATTTCACTTTGGTGGAAGCTCTTCTATTGCTATCCACAATGTCCCCTCACTTCCATAATTTCCTCCACCTTCTCCTTGTTCTCTGCCTTCCACCACCTGTAACTCACACTTTAGAAAACATGACCCTCTCTGCTGAGTAGAACCCCCAGGAATGAGCTTTTAGTTTCTTGCTCCCATTGCTTATCACAAAAACAACAGCTCTTCTGAAATTCAGGTGGTTAAAATTCCCCTTTCTGTTAAAAATATCATAATGGAGAATATGATTGATAATGTAAAAAGAAAAATATAAAAAATGTGCTATGAAATTCACTATTGAAAAATAACTCTGGATTGAAACACTGACCTAAGACTTTGTGGAAGAGGAGAGAATTTGCTCCGAGGAAGAACTAAGACATGGCTAAGATAAAATAAGCAGAGAAGAGGTGGTCTAGGAGAGGTAAACTTATGAGTAATATCACATGGATCAGGAAAGAAGGTGTGGTTGGGCAAACAATTCTTATGGGTTGGAGGATTTGAAAAAGGTGGTCCTGGTAGACAATATTGAAGTTATCTGCAAAACTAGAATACCCAAGATATTTATGGTTCTTGAGCATTCTTTGAATCTATTATCCTTCAGGTCATAGGCAGTCATTACAGGTATTGTTCTGCTGTGCAAGAATGCAGATATGTGATGAAAGAGAAATTGAAGAGAGGACACATGAGAGAGGGAGATCTTAAAAGTTAAAGGAGTTGATGTAGACATAATATAATGAAAGACAGTTGGTAGATATGGATGGGAATGGAAAAGAAATAATTTATCTTTCTAGTCTATCTATACATACTGATAGTTTCACAAAGAAATCATTCAGCAGGCTCATTTCAATTAGTCATTTTTATAAAGACTCAAATAATAAAAGGAAAAACTTGTTTATTTACTTTTTTTTCTTTGTGGCATTCCCCTTGCTACCCAAGGAAGAAGGAAGAGGTATAAAATAATTTGATAATTAAATGTGTATATAATTTTTATATTTTCAAGTTTTTTTTATTTAGAAAAGTTGATGAAATTTTGAGGTAGACATTAATCTAAGTCATTTTTAAAACAAAGTTATTTTAATAAACATCATTTATAATGTTTTAAAAATGTTTTAGTTCTTTGAGTATTTGTACAATGTCTGAGAGTATTCAATCCCTAGCTCAACACTCTGGGGAATTTTGAGAAAAAAATAAATGTTTGTTTTCTGCATCTTTCAATTCTGCTAAGTCATTCCAAAACAGGTCACATGTATAGTGGATATCCTTAAAATACCTAAGCAATTCAATAACAATTTTACAATGATAAGTGCTAGTACACATTTAAAATATTTTGATTAAAAGCCTTAAAACGTTTTCATTCATTCTTCCCCAGTATTTCCCTATAGATTCTCCGGTTTAATGACCAACAATGCAGTAATTAAGCATTACTTCAATGACATTTGAAAGGGAAATATTTTGCTTTCAACTAAAGAGCATTTTATAACTCAGTCAGATGTGGGTGTATATGCATATGCAAGCATGAGTAAAGAGGAGAGAACCAGATTATAGAAAATTTTAGATTCCTTTTCAAATTAATGCCATTAAGTCCACTAATATGAATAAAATATGTAGTACCTAAAGGTGTTATGCTCTGCTGGTCACAGGAGAGTGCTACAGCACCATTAAATTACCTGCTTTAAAATAACTGAAAGAAAATCATGCACTGGAGAATGACTTAATGTGCTTGAGCGAGCTTTGCCCTGCATGGCTGATTGGAAGAAATAATAGCACATGCTGGTAGAAATTATAGTAGAATACCAAAACCACTTCATAATATCTCCAGATGTTAAGAATGGAATGACAAAGTGTGACAGAACTATCTTGTGCTATAATTATTTTAATCTTTGCAGGGCTATTATAAAAGATTTCAATTTTGTCAAATTACCCTGTGAATTTTAAAATTCCCTTTCAGACAGCTCTTAACGTTTCCACTAAATTATTCTACATTCATTGCAGGCAGCATCCTCTTGAGCCAGTGGGAATGCAATATGTGGAAAAGATCACACTTAACAATCCTGTTCTTCCTTGAAATAAAAGCTAAATAACAGAGATGTGATTCAGTCCTTGATAATGGGAATACTTTCCAGTCAAATACTTCTTTCATAGAATTTCAATAACTTTACCTATCACAATTCATTTTTATGACTTAAAGAAATGAATAATATACAATTCTTATCTTCTAGACAAAAACACTATATCACCTTGGAATCCAAAAGTATTCATATCAGTAACTTTAAGAACTGTAAGCCAAATTTTTGGACATACAGATTCTGCTAGTGAAAATAAAGCTCCTTCGTCCAATTTAATCATCAATTTTACAAGGATCACTTTATGATACTAAATTCACACTTGAGAGGGCCAAGTAACATAATTGAGCATGATAATTCACTAAGCATTAAGAATCCTTGGAGGGACGCTGCAATTATGTCAAGCTCCTATGGAAATTTTGAGATATTAAGGAAATCCATAGACATATTTTCCAGAGCAATTAAGAAAAACTCCCACAGTACTCTACATATAATTTAGGGGTTAGGGGCTGGGTTACAGGCTCCAGAATGAGATCTTCAACAATAAGGGTATTGTCTCTATGACACATGGAATGTGGTGGTTGGGTGTAGTTTCTACAGAGTTCTGGCTTTACTATCAGTCCAAGGCACATCTCCCACTTTTCTCCAATTCCTATGTTAGGTTGTCTTAACTTAATATCATGCTTATTAGACTAAAGATTTGAGGAGGAAGAAATATTAAGCATTTTCTAGTATTTAGGAGGCTTAAAATCAAATGTAAGAACTACATTTGTACAAATGTACAAACTACAAATGTAACTACATCTGTGACCATGTTCATCTAGAAAGATTACCAGTAAAGTCAGGGAGAACTAAAAACCCTATTAAATTAATTTTTTCTAATAAGCTGTATTAGAATTTATAGAAAGAGCCTAAGATAATATTTTGAATCTTGCATACATTAACAGTAAATATTAAGATCTAAAATGTAAGAGCCAACAATACAGAAGAATTATTTATTGAAACATTAAGTTGTATGCTTCAAGCATAGCTTAGAAACATTGAAACTATGGGACAGGAAGGGAATATGCAGGCTGGCACAAAAGGTATCTCGGTGATAAAATGTGTGGAGAGTACATCAGTGACTGCTAGGGCCTCCTTAGCATTTTGGTCCTGCATGAGACCCAGAGACTAGATAGCCCAACCTTGAACATGTCACCAACTCAGAGAGATAGGGACTCAGAATTAAATCTGTAGATTTAAAGAAATTTAAATAAAATGAAAAATGTTTTTTTTTTTTGTTTTGTTTTTCCTTACAAACCTGAATTTCTGTCAAGGCAGGTTTAACTTTTCTTATCATTCTGTTTACTTTTTACTAAACTGAGCAACCTATGCCATCATCTATACAAGATGCAAGTAGTGTGTAGGGCTCTAGAAGATGAACAATCCTACAAAGTCCCTTTCAGCACCTATAGGTCATTTCCTACAAAATACTCTCCTGGTTCGGTTCATTTCATAAGGGGGAGTATCAGAGTGGCAGCAGACTCTAGTAAGACGTATTGGAAATCAGGAAATAGCTCTGACTCTTAATGATAGGAAAGAGACTGAGGGTTGCTAGAGGGAAGGTTGATGGGGGAATGGGGTAAGAGGATGATGGACATTAAGGAAGGCACATGATATAATGAGCACTGGCTGGGTGTTATATGCAACTGAGGAATCACTGAACTCTACCTCTGAAACTAATAATACACTATATGTTAATTAGTTGAATTTAAACTAAAAATAAATAAATAACATTTAAAAAAAGAAATAGATCTGGAGAACAAAGGCATAAGAATGGCTCTTCTAGTTATAGGCTCTAGTTCTGCTATGAAGAAAGGGACAAGAAATACCCTTTCTTGGACTGGCAGTCTTCCATCTACCTCTACTCAAAGGGTAATATCACCAAATTCTCACTTGAGAGGGTGCAGAACAGAGAGGACAGCACAATGGGTCTCACTTGAATCCAGTATCTCATGTGGCCCACTTGTACACCTCTAGCTCTTGCTATGAAGAACCCCAATCTACCTTGACTACTCCTAAAATACCCAATACTCTAAAAACTACATTTTCTTATCCCTAATCTTTCCCCAACTCCACACTCACAAAAACTACAATTTTTGCAGTGCATCTTGACTAACTTAAGAAAGAAAGATGTATAAACTAGTCTACAGTGTGGAGATGGCTTCCAAGGCTACTTGGTAAACAAAAGACATTTCTACTCCTGATATTTCAGAGACCAGGGATACTCTGTGGAGGGAAAGGGGAGTGTGCTATTGGGTAGCCATGGGCTAAATACCCAAGATTTTGCCTTTGGAATTTGAATGGCTTTCTGTTCTACAGACTCTCCCCCCACTCATCTTGTCCCTTTAGCTGGAAGAAGGTATCTGAAAGTCATCATTTTCATCCATCTTTCTCCCATCTGAGAAGGCCTTCCTTAAATGTAACACCCTTGGTGATAGAGCTTAAAGACGTGGATTTCAGAAGAGTAAAGGGTATCCAGAAATTTTCAGAGAGACCTCAGAATAGCCTCCTTTGTTTAGTTTTCTTCTTTTCTGCAACAAAGCTGTCTGGACAAGTCTTTTGGGCAAAGTAAAAAGCCTTTTAGTCATTTAAGTTAGCTGTTTGCCATCCATGTCCAGTTATTATAGTATAACACATAAGTAAAATAAATAATGATGGATGAACCTCCAGGTTATTTGGTTATAATACTAAAACTAATCATGTCTCATTTGAATATATTCAATGACTTTCCAATCAAGCCTCAAAAATTTTAAACATAACCATGGATTATGATTCTAAATCATTGGTAAACTGGTTTTTTGGAACTCAGCATACGTCTTCCTACAGAAATGGGAAGAAATGTTTAAGTAGAGTGAATCCCCCAATTGCTGTGATTCAATACACAGTGAATATTCAGGGTCTAAGGAGAAAATTAAGGGGATGGGCCTGTATATCGAGAAGGAAATACAAGAGGTATAAGAGAGCAAAGGGATTAAGGATTTAGGGAACATGGAACACATGATTTGGCCAGTAGGGATGATTTCACTTAATAAAATCTCAGCATTTTTATGATAAGACAGGCCTGGGTTCATGGCAAGTGGGCTGGTGTAAGTTTGGTAAGAACCTAGAATTCTGGATTTAGGCATGTGGTATGCCAAAGTATGAAAAACCCACGTGTTTGAGAAAAGAGAACTTACTTACAATCTTTTCTTGTAAGCTAGAGGCCAGTATAGTATCAGTTTGTTGATTCAGGGTGATCAAACTCCTTGGATAGGGAGTACGAACAAAGCATTGCTGAAGAAAGTGTGAGAGTGATGGGGGTCCACAGTAAATGCTTAGTGTATCAGTTAGGATTGCTTCATAACAAACTAAACACATAAATTTAATATGCAAGCTAGCCATTTTCCCCAGGGGCTGTGCCATACTGCTAGTTGATAAAAATCAAGTTATTAACAATGCACAGAATCAATCATTCGTATAATGGATCTTCCGTAAAGGCTTATATGATTGCATCCATCTTGTTGTCTACTGGTGTTGAAATACAAATTGGTCAGAAACTAATTTACAGACTACATTATATATTTTATAATTTCTTACAAGATTCTAAAATAAAAAAGCTTCATTAAGTTGATCTGGTTTTTCAGGATAAGTAAATTGGCATTTGTTATATGAAGGGTATATGTGAACTTTTATCAAGTTACTCATACTTGAGTAATGGAATAATACCCCTTCATGATGATTTTGTAGTGTAATAAGTTCTAAAAGAGGTATTAGTTTAACTGTTTTCTATTTTCTGAGGTGTCAATTTTTTAATGCTGAATATAGTTTTCAAGAAATCAGGATTTCATTAAGGTTCTAATCAATTTCATGCAGACTTTAAACATGACTGTTTTCTTCTTTTGGAAAACAATCCTTTGTTATTAACTGAAAACCCACTTGCCTTAAGTTTCTCTTATTAGATAAGCATATTTTCTAATAGCCTAATGAACTATTTTTGTTTTCTTCATTGTTATAGGTTGAATTATGTCCCCTCAAAAAGATATGTTGAAGTGAACCCCATCTATCTCAGAAAATAACCTTATTTCAAAATGGTGTCTTTGCAGATGTAGTCAAGTTGAGATGAGGTTATTAAGGTGAGCCCTAAATCTACATCACTAGTGTCCTTGTAAAAGGGAAAACTGGGGCACAAACACAGAATGCACAAAGGGAAGATGATATGAAGAGACACAAGAAAAATGTCATGTGAAGACAGAGGCTTGAAGTAATAGATCTACAAACCAAGGAATGTCAAAGATCACCAACAAACTATCCAAAAGCTAGGAATAGAGAAGAAAAGATTCCCCTACAGTTTTCAGACAAAGAACAGCCAACTAAGCTCTTCATTTTACACTTCTAGCATCTAGAACTGTGAGACAATAAATTTCTGTTGTTCTAAGTCATATGGTGGTTCTGCTAATGCACCACTGGGAAGCTAATAGAGTAGTCAGGTTAAGACTTTTGTCAAGTAAACAATGTCTTTGTATACCTTTCTTTTCTTTTCTTTTTTTAGTGTTCAAAACTCATTGTCTATGCACCACAACCAGTACTCCATGCAATACATGCCCTCCTTAATACCCACCACCAGGCTCACCCAACCCTCCACTCTTCTCCCCTCCAAAACCCTCAGTTTGTTTCTGAAAGTCCACAGTCTCTCATGGTTTGTCTCCTCCTCTGATATCATCCAACTTACTTCTCCTCTCCATCTCCCAATGTCCTCCATGTTATTCCTTATGCTCCACAAGTAAGTGAAACCATATGATAATTGACTCTCTCTGCTTGACTTATTTCACTCAGCACAATCTCTTCCAGTCCCAACCATGTTGATACAAACTTGGGTATTCATCCTTTCTGATGAAGGCATAATACTCTATTGTATATATGGATCATATCTTCTTTATTCATTCATATGTTGAAGAGCATCTTGGCTCTTTCCAGTTTGGTGACTGTGGCCATTGCTGCTATGAACAGTGGGGTACTGATGACCCTTCTTTTCACTACAGCTGTATCTTTGGGGTAAACACCCAGTAGTGCATTTGCAGGGTCATAGGGAAGCTCTATTTTTAATTTCTTAAGGAATCTCCACACTGTTCTCCAGAGTGGCTGTGCCAACTTGCATTCCCACCAACAGTGTAAGAGGGCTCCCCTTTCTCCACATCCTTTCCAACACTTGTTGTTTACTGTCTTGTTCATTTTGGCCATTTGAACTGATGTAAGGTGATATCTCAGTGTGGTTTTGATTTGAATCTCCCTGATGGCTAATGATGATGAACATTTTTTCATGTGTCTGTTAGCCATGTGTATGTCTTCTTTGGAGAAGAGTCTGTTCATGTCTTCTGCCCATTTTTTGATGTGATTATCTGTTTCATGTGTGTTGAGTTTGAGGAGTTCTTTACAGATCTTGGATATATAGATCTGTAGTGTGATTTGCAAATATCTTCTCCCATTCCGTGGGTTGCCTCTTTGTTTTGTTGACTGTTTCCTTTACTGTGCAGAAACTTTTGATCTTGATGAAATCCCAAAAGTTCATTTTCACTTTTGTTTCCTTTGCCTTTGGAGACAGTCTTGAAAGAAGTTGTTGAACACCTTTCTTAGCAAAGACACCAACTCCATGAATTCCTTTAATTCTGGAGAGGAGCCCAAACACAATATCCAGCTGTGAGCTGTCATCTTACCTCCCTCTGCTTTTCTGACATTTCCCCCCGCAGGGCTGCAACAAAAGCAAATTACCAGAAAGGATCACAGAACAATCAAAATCAGTTACCTAAAGCAAACCTAAAATAATCTTAAAAGGGCAAACATTTAATTCTCCAGAGGTCCTTGATGACCACCTTGTGTAATATATGAAATGGATAATAAAGTAGGTGTGAAGAGAAAACATGAAGAAATAACTCAAAGAAATAAATTTTACAGTTTCAAAAGTAAATAGGATAGAGATGATTAAATAGTATTTTAACCTTATCTATGTTTTAGTTTTTCACATAGATAACATACTCATGTTTTAATATATAATTAAAAAGTAATTTAAAAAGAGTGAATAGAGCTTTCAGCTTTGTTTATAATTATAATTTTTCACATTTAGATAAAGATTAATCCAAAAGAACATTCTATTAGCAGACTGGTCACAGACAGTTATCTGTTAATTGAAGCAGGAAGAAAAATGCAAAATGTTCTTCAAGGGCTTTTGGTCATCTTTTCTTGTTTCAGAATATATAAGAACTATGTGAATTATCTTCTTGATAACTAGGTATGCCAATATTAAGCGATCAAGTCCTCATTTCCTTATCTGAGAGATAGGCGGGCTTCATCTATTCTTACCACCAACCTCATGTTGTTCTTTTTCCATGCTGGACCTGAAACAACTTTCAAAGATGCACAAGTAGATTAAAGTAGAAAGGACTGTTCCCTCATGAAGCAGAGCCAGAATTGTGCTTGGAAGATGGCTTCCTGGTATGCTCCCTTGGAGCTCCTGCTGCCCACACTCCCCACCATGCCATGAATGGGAGGCCAGTGTTTTTTGTTCATGTGATAAGAGTGGTGGCCAGGCTCACAAATGCTCCCTCCATAGTTTTTTCTGGGTCTTGAACAGTGCCAAAACTCCATTCTGGTGGGGAATGGGGGCAGGAAGCTCTGGCATCTATCACTGCAGGCCTAGGGCTGCAGACTAGAGGTAAGAAGGGTGGTCATATGCTTACAATTTATTAAAAGCGGCATGTCTAGGAGCACCTGGGTGACTCCAACTTTGGATTTCAGTTCAGGTCACAATCTTGGGGTCATGGGATCAACTCAGTGTGGGGCTCTGAGCTCTGCACAGAGTCAGCTTGTCTCTTTTTCTCTTAAATAAATAAATAAATATATATTTTTTTTAAAGTGGCATGTCTACTTCTCTCTCTCTCTCTCTTCCTCCTTCTCTCGCTCTCTTTACTTTTTGCATCTTTCATCTCTTTGACTGTAGAATAAAGCCTGAAGTCTCTGTATGGCAAACCAGGGAAGATAAAGAGAAACGAAGTACCAGGACCAGGACTGGATCTGATTACTGATCAATAGGGTCAGGTAAGTCAGGGAATGATGGAACACCTATAAAGGCAAGGCATGGTGAAGAGAAAACACAGATATATTGAACACATTCAAGAAAGTAGGTGGCTGGGGCGCCTGGGTAGCTCAGTGGGTTAAAGCCTCTACCTTCAGCTCAGGTCATGATCTCAGGGTTCTGGGACCGAGCCCTGCATCAGGCTCTCTGCTCAGCAGGGAGTCTGCTTCCTCATCTCTCTCTCTGTCTGCCTCTCTGCCTACTTGTGATCTCTATCAAATAAATAAATAAAATCTTAAAAAAAGAAAGAAAGTAGATGGCGCCTAGTAGGAGTTAATGGTCTTAGCAGATGGACAGAGCCCAGGGTGGGATAATCTTGGGGCAGAAGCTTCTAGTTATTTTCCAGGTATCTATCTACAGAAAATTAGAGTTCTGGGTACCAAAATTGGTTCAGGGACACAGCTCTGGGCTGTGAAGAAGGAGAGCTACATTCCAGGGAAGAGAGAATGACAAAACTTGGGGGACCAGGTAAGAAACTCATGTCTGAAAAATAAAAATTAAGGTCCAGGAAGAGTAGCAATTCAGGGAGGAACACAAGTAATCATATCAGAAGCCCTTGGTTCCGAACCTGAGTCTAATCAGCGGAAGAGTCTGGGTCAGCAATGAGACTTTCATATCACTGGATTAAGAAGTACTAACCCTCATCAGACTGGAAATGGAAAGATTTAGCCACTGGACGTGGCTAAGACTGCCTCACTGGTGACTGGCTTAACATAAGACAAGATAACATAGAGCTTGTAGGAAGATGGTACTAATTGAAGACTTAGAGAAGTAGAAACATGGGCAATGGTGTTAGTTTGGGGAGTGATACTTCATTTAGAAGATAACTCCTGAGTTTGGAGGTTTTTTGATATTGAAAAAAAATTCTCAGCTAAAGATTTTCATATTATGACAGTCACAAAATGCCTCTCTAGTATTAATTGTCCAGTGAATTATAAAGTGTAATGGTGAGATTTTGTCACATCCATCCTTTCTAGTTTCTAGTTTTTGCCATGTAGTATACTACCAGCCAGGTTTGCTCATTTCACTCTCTTATGGAACTCTTGGTAAAACCCTTATGCAAGGCAGTATATTTCACATTTTATATGAGCCTTCTACAGTTCTTCTACAATTCTTTCTCCAGAATTGACATCATCACCATTCTAGACTCAGCCTCTAAATTACTCCAAAAGCTGGAACTCTTTAAATAAGAATAGACTTTTGTGTTGCCATTTTTTAAAAAAGGATTTTGGACTAACAAAATCCTGGTTAAAATAAAAATCTAGGTAACATCTTCTTTGTTTAGTCTATTTCCATACTCAACAAAATTTCATGTGTCAGTAATTTTTTTCCCAATTATCCATGTAACTTTCTTGAGCAAAAATTACAGACCATACTTATGAACACCTTGTATTTGTATGGTGTTAGAAGCCATGTTAATCTATGACTTCCTCTCTTCTTCTCAGCCATTTAATCACCAGGAAGTTTCTACAATTTCTCTTGCTTTTTATGAAACTACAGTACCTAACTCCAGCTCTCCCCATCCTTCACCTGAACTTGTCACTCCTGACTAGTTTCCCTGCTTTCAGTGTCTTCCACTTTTAATCCACATGTATTCTGTTTACCTTTCTAAAACATATCTGTATCAATGTTTATTTTCCTTTTTAAGTATTCACACTAGCTTCTGCTTATCCATGAGACCAAAAATGTACTCTTTAGTGTGGCACACACCCACACAAAAAACCTCCTTACCTAAAACACCTTAGCCTTAACCAGTTTATTTTTCCTGTTGCTTCTTTGATGTTACCTACTCTGGTCACATCAAAATATTGCTGTATCTCAAACTTTGTATGCCATAACATTGCTTAGATGGACTTTTATCTCTGAGAGCCCTTTATCCTTACTCTTTTCTTCTTATTACAAACCCACCAAAGTCCAGATCACATGGCACCTCCTCTGGGAATCCTACTGTGTCCTACTCCTTCCTTCCTCCCTCACCCAAATCAAGTCATCCTTTGTGTTCTAAGGCAGATTTTGTGTTCTTTGCGCAGATCTCTCATAGCATTATTCATCACATCACATTTCATTTCAGACATCCTTTTCCTCCAGTAAACCAGCTTCTGAAGGTTATGTAACATTCCTTATTTATATTTGAAGATTTCATATTTAAAAGGTACTTACCACCTGCTAGGTACTCAGTGTGTATTAATTAACTGAATAAGAAATAAATTCACAGAAAAGTTAAACTTGCTCTTTATCTTATTGTCATTCATATTTAAACAAATTGAGGAGGAATTTTGCAAACAGATTTTAAGAGTTTTCATGGTCTTCCATTGAGATAGCGATTTAACAGCAATGTAGAAGCTGCCCTCATACATAGCTACATCTGTACAATTATTCTGAAGAAGGTCAAAATAAGTCAAAGAGATTATAACAGGTTTTCACTAAAGAATGCCAGACAAAGTGTTTCTAGAATCACTTATATTCTTCATTGCTTTGTTGATTTTTCATGTTGTTTATTTTCAAATAACCTTGAATTGGTATGTCCATGGTAACCAGAACTGTGCATAAAGTCCAAAAAAATGTTACTCATTTTCTCCTTGAATTTCAAGAAGTATTTCTCTATTATGCTAAATGCCTCAATTACTAGATTTTCCCCTTTTGAAGGTCACTTTTAAAGTTAACTTTCTAATATGGAAATTATTCCGTTTAAAACAGCAAAAATTATACAGCAGATTTCACATTTACAGTGGACACTCTATCAGCTGAAGTCACTTATAAGCTTCAGGATTTTGTTTGTTAAACCATATCTCCTTTGACTTTTCAGTAGGTTTAGTAAAATTATGTAACTTAATAGCACTTTTTTTTTAAATCGAAGTATAGTTGAGACACAATGTTACAGTTGTTTCAGGTGTACAACATAGTGTAATTGCACTGTCTTACAGAAACAAAAGATAAAGGGGCCTTGATTTTAAAAGGTGGAAGGGGCACCTGTGTGGTTCAGTTGGTTAAACATCTGACTCTTGATTTCAGCTCTGGTCATGATCTCAGGGTTGTGAGATAAGCGCAACGTCAAGCTCTGCTCCATGCGGAACCTGCTTAAGATTCTCTCTTCCTCTCCCTCTCCCTCTCCCTCTGTCCCTCCCCCTTTCCCTTTCTAAAAAAAAAATAAATAAATAAAAGGTGGAATGAGGAATATTTTCATAATCTATTATATGGACTTTCAAGCTCAAATATACCAGCCAGAATAACAAAGTCTCCAAGAAGATATATATATATATATATATATATATATATATATGTGTGTGTGTGTGTGTGTAAATGTATATGTGTACATATGTAAATACGTGTGTGTGTGTACACAACAGAAAACACAAACACAGGGGACTCAGAATTTATCACAACAGCAGGTGATAGTAACTACACTAGCCACTCCTTAAGAAGTAAATTATAAGTCTGTTTACTGTAAAGAAAACATGGAAATTAAACATTCTCAAAAATCTGGGGCCTAAACAATGTGGATAGAACTAGAGGGTATCATGCTAAGTGAAACAAGTCAATCAGAGAAAGACAATTATTATATTATATCACCGATCTGTGGAATTTAAGAACCAAAACAGGATTATAGGGGAAGAGAGGAAAAAATAAAACAGGAGGGAACCAAGAGGAAGACAAGCCCTAACACTCTTAATCATAGAAAACAAACTGAGGGTTGGTTGCTGGAGGGGAGAAAGGTAGGGGAATGGGGTACTGCATAATGGACATTAAGGAGGGCACATGATGTAATGAGAACTGGGTATTATATAAAACTGATGAATCAAAGACCTGTACCTCTGAAACCAATTATATATTTATGTTAGTTGAATTTAAATTTTAAAAATGTTTAAAAAGAAATCTAGGGCTTACCTGAAAACTAACAACATCCTGATGGTAATCAAGAAATTAGCCCACTAAAAAATGGTGCAAATTGCTGATCAAGTTAGTTAAATGTACTCCACATCTGCTTTTACTAGTTTTTCAAAGAAATCATTCCTGGAGATGGAAGAAGTTGGATTTGTGATGTTTGCTTCAGGTCACTTGGGATGATGAGATGCTAGGTACATTTTTTAAAATTGCTAGTTTTTAAAGACAGGATTTTTCAGTGGCCTATATTTTTCCAGCTTTACTGAGATAAAATTGAAAATTAAATTGTATATACTGAAAGCACACATGATGATTTGATGTATATGTGCACTGTGAAATTATTATCACAATCAAGTTAGTTAATACATTCATCACCCCACAGAGTTTCTGTGTGTATGATGGGAATGCTTAAGATCTGCTCTTTCAGCAACTCTGAAGTATATAATATTGTTAATCGTAGTCATCAGGCTGTACATATTCCATTATATATATATGTGTGTGTGTGCCTGCATGATATATAATCACATCTTTTCTATGTATTCATCTGCCAGTGGATACTTAGATTATTTCCATTATCTTGGCTATCATGAATAATATTATTAGCCTCATGACTTAAAACTATTCAAACGTGTCCCTGTTATTAGAACACATGTAATTCAGGCCACCTGGGTGGCTCAGTCAGTTAAGCAACTGCCTTTGGCTCAGGTCATGATCTTAGGGTTCTGGGATTAAGCTGCTTGTTGGGCTTCCTGCTCAGCGGAGATCCTGCTTCTCCCTTTCCCTCTGCCACTCCTATTGTTTGTTCTCTCTCTCTCTCTTTTCTCTGTCTTTCAAATGTATAAATAAAATCTTATAAAAAAGAATACATGTAATTCATGTTTTGCCTTAAAAACTTAATTTGCTGAGCCACTGAATTAAAGGTCCCTTCTTGAAAGGTGAATTGGTTAGTTATGAGAAAACTTGCTAGAGTATCTCTATACCTGGGATAGTTTTTAGTCAATGAAAAACATGTCATCAGCCTTTGTTCTTCTCAAGGAAGAACAATATGCAAAATGTTAGTCATTGTTAATATAAATTGTGTTAAATAAAATTGCACTATTTAATGGAGAGACTCATCTCAGGGTAGGAAATCCAATTTCTTTAACCAAGTTTGCAGTGGAATGTCAGTCCACAATCTAGTTGCCAGTTTCTCTCCTTCCTTCCTCTCTCTCTCTCCTTCCCTCCTTCCCTCTCTCCCTCCCTCTTTTCCTTCCTCTCTTCCTTTCTTCTTTACTCTTTATTCTCTTCTTCTGTCTCTCCCTTCCTTCCCTCCTTTCTTAAATAATCCTGGAGTGCAAATAAGGATGCAATAGACTAGAATTAAACTTCCTTAAAAGTCAGGCTAAGGCTCTGTCTTTGGAAACATCCATGTGAAGGAGGAGAGAACTTCAGGCCATTGGGCCTCTATTCTAGACCTTTTTATTGTAGCCCCTGTCAGCCTGCACAGTGGGGCTGGAACCTTCAATGGTCACCTCAGTGGTGGGAAATGTGGGAGATCCTCTTCTTTCGTACAATGAGAGCAGCACTGCTTGGGTAAAGGAGTGGTAACAAGGGAGGGAAAGCTGACATATCACCCAAGTACACCAAATTACCACATAATGTGCTGCATCTTGACTTCTTTGGGCAAAGGAAAGTGATTGAAGAATTCATTAATTTCATGTGCAAAGATAATTTACCTTAATAATAATACAAGCACAGCTTTGTGCTTTAAAAAAAGAGGGTATAGGATAGGAAAAGAGAGAGAGTGATTGCCCTTGACATCATGAGCCAGTGTTATTATCAAATTTTCTGTAGTGTTACTCATATTAAATATCAATTCTTCATTACCAATTTTAATATAGTCAGATGCCACGTACTGTTAGAAAATATCATTTTTCTTCATCTGACTTTCATATGACGTACAGGAGACAACAAAGACTCCTATCAGGAAGGAATCTGTAGAATAGAAGTCACCCCACAACCTAAAAATGTATCCTTCAAAATTTTGTCACGAATGAAATATAAAGTTCCACAGTTACATAAAGCAACACAGAGGACTGAACTAGAACAAAACCAAACAGCCCCCTAGAGGTCATCATTGAACATTCTGATGTGGATACACAGTGCTCCCAGTGTGCTGAATTGGCCCAGCATCAAAATATTATAAACTTTATACATTCTAGAACATGTTTCCACCAACAAAATTCCATGCAAAAGGTACACTGTAATTTCACTGGGCCCATTGTCAATTCCTTGTGATCCTACCTTTCTAATATCAGTGTGTCTGTCCTCTTTGCAATTCCTTCTCTCCTACTCCAAATCCTCACCTCTAATCCACTAGACCCTCACTGGACAGAGTGGCAAAATAAGGAGACCTTGGTTTAGTAGCAAAACATGTAAGTCTGATTTCTGGCTCCTCTTCATTCTAATTTTATGATCTTGGACAAGTTATTTGTTGAGCCTCTAAAATGTATCGGTGGCTTTAATTCATCTTTTTTCATTTAAATCTCATAACAGTTCCAAAAGGCAGTTTTTTTCCAGTTGGGGAGTGGGTAGGAGGAACAGGAAATTGTGCTAAGAAATTCCACAATTTCACCAACCTGGTAGGCCTGACTAAGCCACGCTGTGAACTCGGCTTCCTTAAGACTTCAAAATCTGCTGTTTCTAACATTCCTCAAACATTCATACTTGGTCAAACTACTTCTCAAGGCCGAGCTTTAATTTCTTCATGTAGAGAATTATGCTGATGCTTCAATTCCCCATGTAATGGACATGTGTTAAACAGGAAACAAGATGATGTGAAAGTAGCAAGCATAAATACTCAATAACAGCTACCTTCCCTTTCTTTATACATCCTAAATGTTCTCTTTCCCTCCTGCCCCTTGCTTATGCATTCTGAATACCATGGCTAGATTAATCACTCATCTTTTCGCATCAATCTTTTCATCAAAGGTCTTCAGTGCCTTCCCACTAATAGAGAATTCTGCTCAAGCTCTTTCCTTGGGCATTCAGTACCCTCAACACATGGTGATGGTTATTGCCTATCACTCTTCTCAAAAAGAACTGTAAGTTCTCCTTGTCTTTAGGTGTGCTATTCTTCTTTGTTCAGGACCCTTCATATGCCTCTACAAATCTTCATCATGCCTTTCTCTCCCCTCATAGAGTCTTCCAATACTTCTTTATCAAAATATCTCCCATAGCCTCTCCCCACTCTGAAATCCCCTACCATTTAGTAATTCTCTCTTCTGACACATCTTGTGTCTTATGACTTATTTCCTACAGGTGTTCTACATCCTCTTAATAGTTCACATTCTTTGAGAACTGATTCTACTCAGGATTCCCTTTTTTATTCCCTTTTTTAAAACTCTCAGTTTAAAAAAGAAAACACAAACTTCAATTTGCTTGAATTTCTAAATACCAGGACTTACCCTCTAACTTGACTGAGATTTAAATAGTAGTGGAATATTTTTCCATGCTTTATAAAACACATTACATTAATATAAACTGCATGAACATATTAGAAATAAATGGCCAATAGATATTTAGGCCATAATGTGACACAGATATTGAAAAGCTCTATTGTGGCACATTACATTATAGAGTATTTGTAAGGACCTGTTTTGTTATCTATTGCCTAGATGGTGACACTGTATTCTTTGGTTTGTTGCTAATCTACATGGCACAGCTATCTTCTGCACCAAAAAAAAAAAAAAAAAAAAAAAAAAAAACCCAAAAATAAAACAACCCCCAAAACCTTTTTTTAACTTATATTTTGGAAAAAAAAAAAAAAGAAATTCCCCAAACTTTAATTCGTGCATTTGAGACAACCCTAGAAATAAAGTCAATCTCAAATGTGGGATATTTCCAGAAGATTTTTTAGAATATTCTCTCTGGATGGCTCTAAGTTCAGTAGACACCACAGATTTAATCAACTGAAAAATAACACCTTAGCTGTACATTAAAGGAAAGAGAGGAAAGAAACTCTGTTATAGTTTTTAATGTTTTGATCTTCCTAGATTTATTGTGTGATCCTGAAAGATATATGTACATTCTATAAGAAAAAAGAATAATACTAAAATCCATTCCCTTGAGATTAGAATTGGGTTTTAATTACTATGTTTTTCAAAAGTAATGCATGGAGATCTTTTCTGCCTTTTGCCAGAACTTAAAATCAATTCCCCCCAAGGCAGGAAGCATTCATATATGGAATCATATGCTATTTACTGAACATACATTTCACAGTTAATGGGATTACACAGAAATGGCATTAGAAAGGGTAAACCCACAACCAAGCGCTAAGGAGCTTTCCATTGAGGACATGCAAAGAAATGACTAGGACATTAGACTAGCTAGACAGATACTTAGCATATGGTGGACTCATACTAAGTACTAAGAACAAGGGCAGAGTCTTGATTTTGGGAAGGCATTTTAAGTAAACAATTGAGCACAGTGAAACTGAGGCACTTGTTCTTTTTACCTCTGGTACAAAATGAAAATGAACAGTGTTTCAAAAAAGTTTATATTCATTCATAGATGAAAGTGCTGAAATTGGTTATCAAAAGAAAACACGATTAGAATAAAACTGGACTATTGGCTGAGAAATCTACACTTGATATTAATGAGGGCTTAATAAATACCTAGCACTACTGTTTACCCATATGAGCTCTATTCAACCTCAAAACAAATAATGGAGATAAAATTTATTGTTATCTCTATTATACAGAGGAGGAAATGGAAGCACAGAGAGGTTGGAGACTCTCTCAAGGTGAGGTGTCTAGTAGTTAGCAGAACTAGGATTTAAACCTCCAAATATGGGGCGCCTGGGTGCCTCAGTGGGTTAAAGCCTCTGCCTTCGGCTCGGTCATGATCCCAGGGTCCTGGGATCGAGCCCCACATCGGGCTCTCTGCTCAGTGGGGAGCCTGCTTCCCTTCCTCTCTCTACCTGCCTCTCTGCCTGCTTGTGATCTCTGTCTGTCAAATGAATAAATAAAATCTTTAAAAAAAAAAAAAAACCTCCAAATATGATAGTTGCAGTGCCATTGTAAGAAAAGATGGAAGGAGGAAAGTTGAAAATTTAACATTTTCCTGAAGGTCAGTAGTCTTTTTTTTTTCCTCAAGGGTCTCTGCACCAAACTTGCAGTCCCTTAATATGAACTGACTAATGTATATGTGTACTTTCTTTCCATCAAGGTTCAGTTGAGTCTTTGTGCATGGGTACCAGGAGAGGTGACTCCACCACTCTGGGCTTGACCCACATCAATAGATGGGATCCACCAAGCTTGCAAAATCATGCAAAAATGTCAAGAATTCCAGCCCTATCTAAACATACCTCTGCCTGAAGAAACCTGCAGAGAACACAGATATGAGAGATGATACTATGACATGAATTATCCATGTGAACAGAAGAGAAGATGAATGCAAACACGAACACCAAGGTCAGTTTTATATAGTCCCTGTGATAACCAATGATAAAGGACACAAGATGTTACAGAGCAGGAACAGCATTCTTTAGGGGAACAAAGAAGAGTAGAATGCAGTCTAACTTGGGTTCAAAATATCCACTCCTATTGACTGATTCTGTTGAGTTCATCTCTTCATTCCCTCAGTCTCTTGATCCCTTTGAAGTTTCTCTAACACAATCACCTCTTTGAGAGAATGAAATTAAGGCTATCTCTCAACCACTACGGAAAACCTAGTCTGGTTGTATTTTATGTTTTATTATATAAAGCCAATTTAGAGAATTATGGTTATATTATACATTTTCCTCTGATGAGCTATCATTGGCTGATCTAGTCTGATTATGGAGTAATTGCATTTGTTGCTTCTATTCCAAATGATTAGTGCTGGCTTTGTAACACAATACAGTGCTGTGATGGTCCTGAAACCACATTCATTATTAATCAAGGACGGTCATACGCCTGAATGACTGTATTCCAAAAGCATAAGTAATCTATCAAGATTTGCCAAGGGGTGATTTTGTTTCCTCCATTGTTGGAATTACTTATTTTAAGATTTTTTAGAAGCACGCAATTTCCTTCATTTTAATAAAGATCATTTATTCTCCCTCATGAGCCACAATTTTATAAATAACCTTCCTTAATGGTTAAAAATGGATCTAACACGGCTTATCTTCTTCCTCTGTACTGAGCATTATGTGCAATTTCTATCTCTAAATGATTGAAAAATGGAAAAGAACCTCCTCCATAGCCAGACCAGCCAGGAGTTGGTGTAGTGTACATGCTTACATATACAGCTTGTGTATATATACATGTTTCCAAATGATCAAGGGACAGACAAAATGTTGTCCATTATTATAATTGTCTTTCTGACATAGAATGAGGCTTTAGTATGGATTAAAGTAAAAAATATAAAAATATTTTTATTATTTTATTTATTAAATATGGTCTCACAGGACTGTAATTTTGCAATGTCAGATGAATCTACACTGTAGGTACAGATGTGGTTTCTGGCGACTACAAGTTGCTTTGCAGGCAAGCTTTCCTCTTCTGGAGAAAGTGCTGTGTGATATTCTCTGTAAGAAAGTCTTTTCAACTACTTAAAAACAAATCATAACGAAGGTCCTAAGCCTTTCAGGCTTTCTAGAATCACATATTCTTTGAAGAAAAAAACCCTAAGAAGATGTTCTTTAAGGAAGAAGTCAGTTAGAATTATATAATTAAATATTTGCAAAATTTTGTTTATGATAAGAAAATAGAAGCTAATAAAGCCAACTACTTTTTTTTAAAGATTTTATTTGTTTATTTGACAGACAGAGATCACAAGTAGGCAGAGAGGCAAGCAGAGAGAGGTGGAAGCAGGCTCCCTGCCAAGCAGACAGCCCAATGTGGGGCTCCATCCCAAGACCCTGGGATCATGACCTGAGCTGAAGGCAGAGACTTTAACCCACTGAGCCACCTAGGTACCCCAAAGTCAACTACTTTTAAGTCATCTGTGAAAACAGCATCTGAAGTGAAACTTTTGCTCTACAAATTACTGGGAAAAGTGCTAGCTATTGTCTTTAATTACTGTTTTATTTTGCTAAATTCATCTTATGTTTTCCTGATAAAAAGTTCTTTTCAAAGAAAGAATTTAAACTAATACCCTCATGCTCTTTTAAAGTAAAAGGAAAGTCAGGGGAATATTAAAAATTATAATAGTAAAAATAATATATGATTTATAAAACAAAAAGTAACTTTCTTATCTAAAAAAATAAGTTAACTTTTTAATATATATGTTATATAATATATATATGTATATATACATATATATATCCCAGTTAATGTTAGCATTTTTATAAGCTCCTTATGGACAAATTAAAGAATTGAAGTAAACCAATTATAAAATAAAAATCTCTGCTGAATAATACATGCACTTTAAAATACGTGACACATTACAAGGGGCTAATTACAAAACCTCTTTTAAAATAGTCATATTTGGGGCACCTGGGTGGCTCAGTGGGTTAAAGTCTCTGCCTTCGGCTCAGGTCACGATCCCAGCATCCTGGGATCTAGCAGGGCATCGGGCTTTCTGCTCAGCAGGGAGCCTGCTTCCATCTCTCTCTCTCTCTCTCTCTGCCTGCCTCTCTGCCTACTTGTGATCTTTGTCAAATAAATAAATAAAATCTTTTAAAAAATAGTCATATTTCTCATTACAAATGCATGTTATTCTTGCATCTGGGGAAGTCTATTCAAAAGATTTAAAACTCACTACCTTTAGAATCCCATCATCACTAAGATAACTTTTGCATTTATTGAAAATAATACTATCTTCTGCCACTTCTCTCTAAAACTTGAAGAGGTCCATTAGAATGATTGAAACAGGATATAGCTGTTATAAGCAGAACATATATTTACTGATGTATCAGGCTTGCAGATATTTAATTTTGTTTCTCTATATATGAACTTGGTTTCTACTTTGAGTCCCCATCTTTACCAGAGGGTAGAAAAATTAATCTAGTCACTTATAGTAAACTATTCAAATTTACTATTCTATTCGTCATTTAAGTTTGAAATTCAGTCATGGAGGATTTTTCCTGAGGCTGATTCTCTGCTCTGAGTGTATTCAGTGCTGTGAAATTATGGGCAAGAGGTACCCCTGTCTTAGTCTTTAACTTCCTCACACTGGGATCCATAGAGAGGCAGCATCTGCCACCTGGCCTGCAGCTCACAGCCCGCCCCACTCCATCTACCACTTCCCAGAATCCTTTTCACCTTCCAGTACTCACTGTCAAATCTGGGCCACCTTTGATCTCACCAGAAAGTACCTGGGTGTTCAACTAGCTCTTTAGGGGATGTGGACACTCTAAGTCTGTACTTAGAACTCCCATCTATGCTTTCACACAACCAGTTCTACTCCACTATCCAATAAGAAAAAGGAAAACAAGATCAGGTTATTTGTCGCTTTAATGCTCAGATCCTTGCATTATTTGTTTGCTTGCTTGTTTGTTTGTTTGTTTTTTATTCTTTATTTTAGTCCCATGGAGGCGATGGGGCAGCCCTCTCCTCTGCCCACCATACACATATATACCAGCAACAAGCTCTTACCCTTATAGACTTCTCTTCCTTCCCAGCTCAGAGGACGCATATATTTGAATGACAAGGGAAAAACCAGTTTTGTCAGATCCCATCTCCATTCAAATTTTTCCATTTTTGTTTTCTAAGCCAGTAATGTGGCTTCTTTTAGTGTCTGATTTTGTACTCCTTCTGGGAAATGGAGGCTCCCATGTATGAGCTCAGATGAGGACGACCACCAGGTGAAGGCAAAGAGAAAACAACAGAATGCTGCCTACCTGTATATCACTGCATTATCATACAGCCTTTGCCGATAACTGTCAATTGTACTAGCTTCCTTCTTCTCTACCTGCTCAGGAGTCAGTGCTCCCCTAAGGCAGTCAAATAAGGAATCAGAGATCAAGTCACTGGTAGTTAAAGAACACACTAAGGTTAATTTGCTAAATGGATAGAGCCCTCTGAACAACCTCTTTTTAATAAGTCTCATTTAGCCTACAAACCTGAGGGGTTTTACTGGGATTGGTCCCACCCCCCACCGCCATGGCTCAGACATTTGTTATAGTTGTGCTTCTATATGCTGGCAAGTGGAGAAGCAGAAAAATGAGCTAATCACTGCACTTCAGGTCTTGAAGGCTTAAATAAGCTGCAATGTGTCTGTGGAGAGGATATGGGCAGGCAGTGCTTCATTGAGCTAGGTTGGCAGGAAACAAGACCAAATGCCATAACTGTTTCTTTATCTCTTTCTATTTCAGTGCTCAGAAAGAACCTTTCAAAATAAACAAACAATAAAAAATAAGAAAAGAGAGGGCCCAGAATAAGTGCCAGTTCCTTGATAACCACTCAGGACCCACTTATACTCTTCAACCATATTGAAACAGAAACAATATGTTTCCACCTACCTAATGCAACTATCTCTCATATCCGATATACTCATCATCTCCCCAAAAGAGATGACCTCACATCCCAAAAGTCACTGCTTCTATCTTGAAGTAATGCTGACTCCTTTCCCAGTTAAACCACAATTCCCCTTTGATATCTTCAACTTAAAGATTATTAGATTCACAACTACCAGTTCACCTTATATTAAATAGTAGGGAAAGAAGAGACGAGAAAGATTAGTTAATATATACAAGTATCATCATCATAAAGCAAAGAAAATATATTCACAACTACTCTAATCCTCATTTTTTCATCTGATTACAAGGTTGTAGTTGATAACTACAGCCTTGTTTGTCAGTATCTATTGCATGTTCTCTTCTCTCTGCCAGCCCCACAAATGGACATTTATTTTTATAATTCATATCTTCTCTAATAAAGGAACTTACTCTTAGTTGTCTTCTCTGTAGTATGGATGTACTAAAAGCACTCCAGGAATGCTAGTTTCTAGAACTAGATTTCCTCATTCTCACTGTGAAACACAAACACTGTTTCTCTTTGATAATCAAGATCAGGATCCCCAGTTAACACTGTAAACACCTTCTTCACCTGGTTAATGAGGGACTGACTAGAAGCCCCAAATGGCCAGACGGTAGTCTTAACACCTAGTTCAATGGAGCAAATAATATTTTTCTTCATGAAAGCCTATATTATCTGTTAACTAACCTCTCTGCATCAATATAATTCCAAGTTATAGGATTAGAAGCAGAAATTCTGGAAGAGTTCAAAATGATACTAGTGAGAGGAGCCACAACTTCTTCTACTTTTGGCTCTAGATCCATGATTTCTGTCTAAGAAAGAAACAATACTATATATTGGTAGCTAGTTATACTACTATACTACATCTTGTAAGAAAGGATCCCATTTGTGACTACATAATTGAGTTTTTAATAGACCATTCTCCTAGGCTACCATGCCATCCACTGCTGTATGATAGTTAATGGCAAGACAGTAAATCCTTTTTTAAAGTGTGAGATACCATAGTGGTAAATAAAGTATTTAAAGGTCTGTGGATTATTCTAAAATTCTAAGAAAGGAAGAAGCCATAGAATAAATATAAATCTAAAACAATCTTGAAAAAGAATAAAGTAGAAAGTATCACTCTGTCCAATATTAAGACTTACTATATAGTTACAGTAATTAAAATAGTGTGATATTGGTGGAGGGAAAGGCATATAGATAAATATGACAAGAGTCCAAAATTCAATGGGAGAAAAATGCCTTTTCAATAAATGGTACTAGGAAAATTGGACATCCATTGGCAAAAAAATAAAAAGTGAACCTCATATAAAAAAACTGTATGCCTTATACAAAAATTAACTCAAAATAGATCACAGACTTAAATGTACAATAAAAACTATAAAACTTTTAGAAAAATAACATAGGAGAAAACCCTTTGGGATCTAAGTCTAGGCAAAGAGTTTTTAGACTTGACCCTTAAAGCATGAATCAGAGAAGGGAAAATTGAACAATTGGACCTTACCAAAATTAAAAACTTTTGCTCTGAAAAACCTTACTAAAAATGACAAAAATATGTTATATTGTGGGGGAAAATATTTGTAAACCACATATCGAACAAAGGACTATTATCTTAAACTCTCAAAATGTAAATAACTCAAAACTCAACAGAAAAGAAGGGGGAAAAATTGGAAAATAGCCAAAAGCCATGAACAGACATTTCACACAATAAGATACAGATAGCAAGTAGGCATATGAAAATATACTCAACATCACTTATCATTAGGGAAATGCAAATTAAAACTACAGTGAGATATCACTATAGGTATATCAGAATGGCTAAAATAGAAAGTAGTGATAACTCCAAATGCTATGGAGAATGCAAAGAAACTAGATCTAGCATATATTTTTGGTGAAAAGGAAAATAATACATCCACTTTGGAAAACAGTTTGGCAGTTTCTTATAAAATTAAAAATGTAATTCCCGTATGAATGCTTGGACATACGGGCATATCCTGTATGATATGCTTGGGAACTTATCCCAGAGAAATAAAAAGTTACATTCACACAAACTATACAGGACTGACATAGCCCCAAACTGGAAGCAATCCTATTGCTGTCTCTCAATAGGTGAATGGTTAAAGAAACGGATGAATCCATACTACAGAATATTACTCAGCAATAAAAAGGAATGAACTACTGATATATACAATAACTAGTATTAATTGCCAGGGAATTGTGCTAAGTGAAAACAGCTACTCTCAAAAGGTCATATATCATTTTGTTTATATCACATTTTTGAAATAAAATTATAGAGATGGGGAAGAGATTAATGATTATTTTAAGAATCAGAGATAAAGGTGTGGAAGATAGGTAGGATGGCTATAAAAGGGCAACATAAGAGATCTATGTGTTGATAAAAATATTCTATATCTTGATTATATAAATGTCAATATCCTAACTGTGATGGTACTGATGGCAAGAACATGACAACTAGAAAATGCAAATCTGGATCTATAGCAACTATCCATTCCAGGGAAGCCAAATTCTGTTCTCTCCATGAAAGAATGGTACAGTGCAATCAACCTGTATCGATGATTGGCTGGTAATCCAGGTGGAATGGTGCCATATTGAAGTCTCAATACTGGACATTGCTGCTGGCAGGTTAGGCACTCTGCAGAGATGTTATTCAGATTACCCTTGGTGAAGGGAAATTCCCATTGTCAGGCCATACAAAATCTTCGAGTCCACCAAGCAAACATTACAGTTAAGAAGTATTCTGAATCTCATCCATGTAACTGGTTCCCCTGTCCACTTGATTATTGAGAATCTCTTCTGTAGAGTGTGTTATGCTGCTTTCTTTCTGTTAGCATTTAACCGTTCGTTGTTGGGTTTTTTTTTTTTTATTTCTGTATGTCATTTTTTTTTTCCTTTAAGTCACTTTCATGGATAAAAATAGGATAAAAATAAAAATGGGATTATTTTTATTTTGTTTCTGTATGTCATTTTTTTTCCTTTAAGTCACTTTCATGGATAAAAATAGGATAAAAATAAAAATAGGATTATTTTTATTTTGTTTCTACTCAATCTGACATTCTTAACTTTTAATAAGGAAACCTTACTCATTGACATTATAGTGAATTACCAAAAGGAAATAAAGTAAATAAGTGTAATGACAAAAGACATGCTGGCATGGTTTGTGCACTATTCCCCAAAATAGCATCTTTTTTTTTTTTTAAAGATTTTTATTTATTTGACAGACAGAGATCACAAGTAGGCGGAGAGTCAGGCAGAGAGAGGGAGAGGGAAGCAGGCTCCCTACTGAGCAGAGAGCCCGACGTGGGGACTCGATCCCAGGACCCTGAGATCATGACCCGAGCCAAAGGCAGAGGCTTTAACCCACTGAGCCACCCAGGCGCCCCCCAAAATAGCATCTTTGAAGGAGCCTGCGAACTGTGCCTGAAATTTAGAATTTAATGAGTATAGTACATTCAAATTTAAAGTATTGAAAAAATGCTAGTTAGTAAGTTAGTTGTTTAGTTTCGAACACAAAATGTAGTTATTATGATGTTTAATTCACATATTGCATATATTAAAATGTTACAAGATAATTATGACTTCATATACCTTTGGAGTTTTCTAACATCATTCACAAAATTCATTTTCATCCTCAAAACCTGAGCCAGAGAACAGACAGAATGGTATTACCAAACTCATTTTATGAATGAAAAAAACTGAGATAAGATCAGTTGGGTATTTGTGTGTGAGACTCAGGAGTGAGGTCTGGGCTGAGCATTAAGATGGGAAGTGATCAGCATTAAAATGGTGCTTAAAAGTTATGAAAATGAAAAGGACCGCAAAGGAATGAGTATAGGAAAAGGGAGGTCAAAGAACTAAGCCTTTGGAGCATTGCAAAATTTAGGTTATCAATTTGCTGAAAACAAACAAGCAAAGGAGGCGGAGAAGGAGCCTCTAGACAAATAGATCAGCCTCCTGGGAAGTATGTGCAGAAATGTTTCAAAGAGGAGGGATTAGCTGTGTGAAGTGTTAATTTGACATATGGGAATGAACCAGTGGGTTTAACAAGTCAAAGTCTTTGATGAATTAGAAGGAAGAAACCTGGTTTCCTCCTTACCAAACAACTTCCCAAAGGAGACACACACATAACAGCTATCTCCCTATATATCCTTCCAGGGAAGCTAGTCAGATTAATTTCAGATTATAATGAATAGTAAAAGCAACTCTGGATTGAGTATTTACTTTGTGCCTAACACTGTGTTAGGCATTTAGAATTGTAATTGAAGAAATTACCTGCTGGTTTGCCTATGAAGAAACCGATATTCAGAGAAATCAAATGATTTGCCCTGGTCATTCGACTAATAAATAGTAAAGCCAAAATTTGAGTTTAACTTTTTTTTTATTTCAAGGTCTATAAATTCTACTATACCACAATTAAATATTGATAGAAATATGTATCTACTAATATGCATGTATCATTATAGCAATAGTTCCAAGAAAACAAGGAGGATAAAAAGAGAGACACTGGGGGGAAATTTTTACACTAGAAGAGCCTAAGCCTGCAGGAAAGCCTGTGTCAAAATCAGTTAGTGTTGGCTACTGACCAAAGAACCTGGACATTTTGAAAAAAAAAGAGCTACATTTATAACTAGCTTAGGTAACCCTCCACAACATCATTAGGACTGTTCCAGTTAATTAAAGGAAGACAATCTTGCTTCCATTAATACATACTGACTCAATCTTCATGAATTATTAAAGATATAATTCCAGCAATCATTGTCAGAAGTCAGAGCTTCTATCAGTATATCAATATGCATTTTTCTACCCTACACTTTTCTGTACAAGGATGGAACTAGGTTCATTGTATTTAACAATCTCTCTTTGTCTTTTTCTGTATATTCCACAGTCTGTCTCTCTCTCTCTATATATATTTAGAAAAATCAAAGAACGTATTTAAAATTTCTAAATATATACTTAGAGAATATTGAAAGAATATATACTGAGTGAAAGATTGAGCAATTAAAGCTATTTACTGCTATTGAGAATCTTATTCACAGCTACATAAGTCATTCTCTCATTCTAATCTTGCTACCAACTCATTGAGTAGTAGTTTTGTTTTGCTTTCCTTTGCAGTTACTTGCTTTAGAAATTTTACTATTTAACAACAAATATAACCCCACTCGTGAACAAATGAAACCGATAAAAATCTTTTTTTTCAGAGATTTTTTTCTCCAATTGCAAATCTTATGCAGTGTTAAAATGCATATGGATAGTATGGATATGACTTACTGATCTTTCTTCTCATTATTCCCGTAAGTCTACTTTTAATTTATTCCTTATGAGTTGCTTCCAGTAAGCAATCACTTAGGGCTATTGTAAATACAAAACTAAAGAAAATATAAACTGAAAATATAAGCTTCAGAAAATCACATTTCAACCACATCAAACTTTCATTGTAAATGGTATCATAGAGAAAAATGTTCATTCCTGGCTTTTATAGAAAATATTTCAATAATATGAAAAGCCAAAGGAAATAGCTTAAGATTATGAATTTGATGTTGGCATAGTTTCTAAAATTAAAAAAAAGCAAACTAACATTTGATTTCCCATTATATGCTATGAACTTTGGTAGATATATCACTGACTTATTCAACAGATATTTATTTATGTAGTTTCCACTATGGACGAGGTGCTATACCAGGCATTATGCATCAGAGAAGAAAGAAAAAGAACCAGAAAATTCACACCTGTGAAGGTTTAATTCCCAAAACAACCCCTACCTTCAGTATTATCTCCATTTTCTAAATGAGAAAATGCAAGCATAGGGAAATTAATCAACTTGTTAAAGTTTGCACATCTAGTAAGTAAGGAAGCAAATAGAAATTTGAATCTAGGTTTCTCCAAAATTCCCTCTCTTTTCCACTGTGCTACAAAAAGCTCTTCATTACTACATACCAACTGCCTAAAATTTACAAAACTTATAGATCTGCTTACTCATTCTCTAGAATCAATTTTTTACTTCCCACAAATTTAAAACATTAACAATAAAAACAACATAAATGGATATTTTTCTGGACTTAGAGAATTAATTCTAGAATTCAAAAAGTAAACAAGCAAACATAGATGGGAAACTTTCTGAACACCAAGTACAATGAGGGCAAACTAGTCATATGAGACCCCAAAACATGAAATTCCTGCAATAAGAAGTGTGGTATTTGTAATTAAATAAGCCAATAAAAGCAAATAGAAAATTTAGCAATAGACTTAATTGCATGTGGACTTATTATTACCTGTTTATGAAGAATGTCTTCTTTGGAGAAATTTCTGTTCATGTCCTCTGTCCTCTGTCCACTTTTAATTGGATTATTTAGGGTTTTTGGTGTTGAATTCTATAAATTCTTTTTACATTTTAGATACTAGCCTTTTATTGGATTTTTCATTTGCAATAAAGATGACCTATTCAGTAGGTCATCTTTTATTTTTCTTGATTTTTTCCTTTACTGTGCAGAAGATTTTTATTTTGATGTAAACCCAATAGTTCACTTTTTCTTTTGTTTCCTTTGGCTCAGGAGACATATCTAGAAAAAAGTTGCTATGACCAATGTTAGAGAAATTACTGCCTGTGCTCTCCTCTAGGATTTTTATGGTTTCATTCTCACATATAAGTCTTTAATCCATTTTGAGTTTATTATTGTGTATGGTGTGAGAAAGTGGTGCAGTTTCATTTTGCATGTAGCTGTCCAGTGTTCCCAACACATTTGTTGAACATACTGCCCTTTCCCATTACATATTCTTGCCTCCTCTGTCTAATATTAATTAACCATATAATGGTGGGTTTCTTTCTGGGCTTTCCATTCTGTTTTATTAATTTATATGTCTATTTTTGTTCCAGTACCATACTGTGTTTTTTTTTTTTTTTTTTTTTAAGATTTTTATTTATTTGAGAGTGAGTGAGCTAGGGAGAGAGAGAATGAGCAGGGGGAGAGGCAGAGGGAAAAACAGATTCCCTTTTGAGCAGGGAGTCCAATATGGGGCTCTATCCCAAGACCCCGGGATCATAACCTGAGCCTAAAGCAGCTGCTTAACTGACTGAGCCACCCAGGCGTCCCAGTACAATACTGTTTTGATTATTATAGCTCTGTAGTATATCTTGATACCTGGATTGTGATACCTCAAGTTTTGTTCTTCTTTTTCTAGATTGCTTTGGATATTCAAGGTCTTTGTTTTCCATACAAATTTTAAGATTTTCTTTTCTAGTTTTGTGAAAAATGCTTTTGTTGTTTGATAAGTATTGTATTAAATCTATAAATTTAGAAAGTAACAATTTTAACAATATTTGTTCTTCCAATCCATGAGCATTGACTATCTTTCCATTTGTTTGTGTCATCTTAAACTTCTTTCATCAATGTTTTATAGTTTTCAGAGTACAGGTTTTTTACTTCCTTGGTTAATATTATTCCTAGGTATTATATTATTTTTGGTGTACTTATAAATGGGATTATACTCTTAATTTTTCTTTCTTTTGCTTCTTTATTAGTGTATAGAAATGCAATAGATTTCCTGTATGGTGATTTTGTATCCTGTGACATTAATGAATTCATTTATCAATTATAGTTTTTTGGTGGAATCTTTAGGGTTTTCTTTATGTTGGTTTCATGTCATCTGCAACTAGTGAAAGTTTTACTTCTTCCTTACCAATTTGTATGCCTTTTATTTCTCTTTCTTGTCTGATTGCTATGGCTAGGCCTTCTAGTTCCATGTTGAATAAAAGTGGTGAGAGTTGACAACCTTATCTTGTTCCTGACCTTAGGAAAAAATTTCTCAGTTTTTCACCATTGAGTATGATGTTGGCTGTAGGTTTTTCTTATATGGATTATAATGTGTTGAGGTATGTTCCCTACAAACCTACTTTGTTGAGGGTTTTTATCATGAATGGATATGTACTTTTTCAAATGCTTTTTCTGCATCTATTGAGATGGTCATGTGGTTTTTATCCTTTCTTATGTTTATGTGATGTATCACATTGGTTGATTCGCAAATATTGAACCACCCTTGCATCCCAGGAATAAATCCCACTTGCTCATGCTGAGTGACTTTTTAAATATATTGTTGATTGGGTTTGCTAATATTTTGTCAAGGATATTTGTATCCATGTTCATCAGAGATATTGGCCTGTAGTTCTCTTATGTTGTAGTGTCTCTATGTGGTTTTATTATCAGGATAATAATGCTGGCCTCATAAAATGGATTTGGAGAATAGGTATTAATTCTTTTTTAAATGTTTGGTAGAATTCACCTGTGAAGCTATCTGGTCATGGACTTTTGTTTGTTCAGAGTTTTTTTTAGTACAGATTCAATTTAATTGCAGGTAATCAGTCTGTTCGTATGTTCTATTTCTTCCTCATTCAGTTTTGGGAAGTTACATGTTTCTATTTCTTCCAGGCTGTCCCTTTGCTGGCATATAATTTTTTATAATAATATTTTGTAATCCTTTGTATTTTTATAATGTTGGATGGTGTTTCTCTACTTTTATTTCTAATTTTATTTATTTGAGTCCCCCCACCCCAACACACACACACACACACACACACACACTATTTAATGGGTCTGGCCCAAGATTTATCAATTTTGTTGATTTTTTTCAAAGAACCAGCTCCTGGTTTCATTGGTCTATTCTAGTAGTTTCTGGTTTTTGTTTTCTGTTTAGTTTCTATTTTGTTTATTTCTCTAATCTTTATTATTTTTTTCCTTCTACTGGTTTTGGGTTTTCCTTCATCTTCTTTTTCTATTTCCTTTAAGTGAGAAGTTGTTGTTCATTTGAAATTTTTATTGCTTCTTGAGATAGACCTATATTGTTATAAACTTCCCTCTCAAAATAGCAGTTGCTGTATCCCAAAGATTTCAGACCACTGTGTTTTCATTTTCATTTGTCTCCATGCATATTTTTGGTTTCTTCTTTGATTTCTTGGTTGACCCATTCACTGTTCAGTAGTATGTTATTTAACCTCCATGTATTTGTGTTCTTTCCAGATTTTTTCTTGTGCTTGATTTCCTTGTTTCATAGCACTGTAATTAGAAGAGATGCATGGTACCACTTCAATATTTTTAAGTTGGTTGAGATTTATTTTGTGGCCTCACGTGTTCTCTTCTGGAGAAAGTTCCATGTGTACCTGAAAAGAAAGTGTATTCCTCTGTTTTCGGATGGAATGTTCTGAATATATCTGTCAGATTCATCTGGTCCAATGTGGCATTCAAGGCCACTGTTTCCTTGTTGATTTTCTGTTGGATTATCTTTCACGTGATCTAAGTGGAGTGGTAAAGCCCCCTACTATTATTGTATTACTGTTGATTTCTTCCTTTATGTTTGTGATTAGCTGTTTTATGTATGTGGCTGCTCCCATAGTGGGTGCATAAATATTTCCAATTGATATCTTCTTTTTAGATTGTTCCCTTTATGATTATATAGAGTCCTTCTTTGTATCTTGTTACAGTCTTTGTTTTAAAGTCCATTTTGTCTCATATAAGTGGTACTACCTCAGTTTTCTTTTCACTTCCATTTGCAAGAAAAATTCTTTTCCATCCCTTCACTTTCAGTCTGCATGTGTGTTTAGGTCTGAAATGAGTCTCTTGTAGGTAGCATATAGGGGGCCCTTGTTATTTTATTCACTCCATCACCCTATGTCTTTTTATTGGAATATTCAGTCCATTTACATTCAAAGCAATTATTGATAGTTATGTACTGATTGCCATTTTGCTCCTTGTTTTATGGTTGTTTTTGTAGTTCTTCTCTCTTCATTTCTTCTCTTGCTCTCTTCTGTCATGGCTTGCTAGCTTTTTTTAGTGCTATATTTTAATTTCTTTCTCTTTATTTTATTGCATATCTTTTACTGGTTTTTGATTTGTAGTTATCATGAGGTTTGAATAGCATCTTATGCATAGAGCAGTCTATATTAGGTTGATGTTGCTTAAGTTTGAACCCATTCCTTAACTCCTCTCCACATTTTAGTTGTATGATGTTGTAATTTTCATCCTTTTGTTCTGTGAACCCCTTGATTGATTTTACAGATATACTTAATTTTACTGCTTTTCTGCTTCCTGTTTTTCTTACTCCTGCTTATGATCTTTCCTTTCCACTCCCTTTTGCATTTCTTGTAGGACCCAGTTTCGTGGTCATGAATTTCTTCAACTTTTGTTTGTTTGGGAAACTCTATTCCTCCTTCTATTCTGAATTATAGCTTTGCTGGATTTTTTTATTTTTTCAGTGTTCCGAGATTCATTGTTTATGCACCACACCCAGTGCTCTGTGCAATACATGCCCTCCTTAATAACCACTACCAGGCTCAGGTATCCCCCCACCTCCCATCCCCTCCAAAACTCTCAGTTTGTTTCTCAGAGTCCACAGTCTCTCATGCTTTGTCTCCCCCTCTGATTTCCCCCAATTCACTTTTCCTTTCCATCTCCTAATGTCTTCCATGCTATTCCTTGTGCTCCACAAGTGAGACTGTATGATAATTTACTCTCACTGCTTGACTTATGGATAGATTATTCTTGGTTGCAAGTTTTTTTTTCTTTCTGCACTTTGAATATATCATGACACTCCCTTTGGGGCTGCAAAATTTCTGCTGAAATATCAACTGATAGCTTTTGGGGGTTTCTCTTGTATGCAACTGTGGTTTTTTGCTGCTTTTAAACTTCTCTCTTTATCACTACTTTTTACCCTTTAAATCACTATGTGTCTTTGTGTGGACCTTGGGTTGATTTTGTTGGTGGTTCTCTGTGCTTCCTACATCTGAATTTCTGTTTCTTTCTTCAGATCTGGGAAGTTTTCAGTTATTATTTCTTCAAATAAATTTCCTTCCCGCATTTCTCTTTCTTCTTTTTATGGGATCCCTATAATGTAAATATTATTATGCTTGATGGTTTTGCTGAGCTAAGTCTGTTTTCATTTATTATTATTAATTTTTCTCTCTCTTATTCAGTTTGATTACTTTTCATTACTCTGTTCTTCAGGTCTTTTATCAATACTTCTGTTTCCTCTAGTCCACTATTTATTACGTCTAGTGTATTTTTAATTTCAGTTATTAAGTTCTTCATCTCTGATTCATTCTTTTTTATGTTTTCTCTTTATTGAGCATTTCAATGAGGTCCTCCACACTTTTCTCAAGACCACTGAGCATCTTTGTGACCATTACTTTAAATTCTCTTAGGGAAATTAGTTATCTCTGTTTCATTTAGCTCTCTTGCTGTGATTTGTCCTTTTCTTTCATGACTCTGCAGTCTGGTCCCCCTTTCATTAGTGGGCCAGTCTGGGGCTGCCTTGGGCTTGCACAGAGTCAGACCACGTGCTTGCCAGAGACGTGATAGCAATGAACTGCTGGGTGCTTTCCCTGTGTGGCTTCCTAAGAAGCTTTCATTGGTGGGTGGGGCCTGTAGTCAGAGTAGATGTCTGCCCGCAGCCTATAGCTAGGGCTTCAGTCAGACTAGTATGTGTGGTTATCTTCCTCTTTCCTTGGGGTAGGAGTCACTTTGGAGTGGTGGTGGGCCCTGCCAGGGCTGCTTGCAACCTGTCAGGCTTGTGGCACTGTTTTGGATGGGCTCTGGCTAAGAGCATATTGGAAGGAGCAAGTCTACAAGAGAACACGGGGCAGTTGACAAGGTTTGTGCAGGTCTACTCTGGGAGGGGACCTGGAGCAGTGGCCCATTTGGAGGGGGTTTGTCTTCAGGAGAAAATGGGTAAGTGCCCTATTAGTAAGTTAGGTAGGCACTATACTGGTTCCTGCCAATATCCATGTATCTAGGCTGGGATTGGGAGGAGTGGGGACGGGGAGGGGGGGGGAATGGCATCTGCCAGTTCCTTTGTTCTGAGAGAAATCTCCAAATGATCTCTGCCCTTCCAGCACACACTCTGAGATTATTAAAAAAATACCCCTCCTGTATACCCCGGGCATTTTTCAAGCTGCTACTACTATGCTGCATCTCTAAGGGGTTGTTTGTTGTGCTATCTCATCAAGGGCAGGGATTATTTTCTTTCACTCTTCAAGCTCTCCAAAAGCCAAACCCCACTGATTTTTAAAGCTCCAGATTAAGCCCTGCTGATCAGAAGAACACATGAAATTATGCCCCTCTGGTTTTCAAAGCCATAGGTTATGGGGATTTGTTTTCCCTGTGCAGGTTCCCTAGTGTGAGAGTCTGTTTCTCTTCCTTCTCCATGTCTACGGCCTCCTTCCCTCTGGTGGACAGTCTCTTGGGTTCATATAGATCCTACCTTCTTCAGAATCCCCTCTTCTATACATTTGACTGTGGCAAGTCTGTTCTCCCAGTCTTTGGGTCATTTGGGGTTTTTTTTTACATTGATGTGGGTGTTATCCACCTGTATCCATGGAATGAGGTAAGCTTAGGGTTCTCCAACTTTGTCATCTTCCCCTCAACTCATTGAATAGATTTGGAAAGATGTCGGCAATTAATTTTATTGGTGTTCCCTCGTATGTAAAAATATTTTTTTTCTTTGTCTTTGGCTTTCAACATTTGACTATGATGTGCCTGGGTCTGGATCTCTTTGTGTTTATCCTGTCTCTGTGTTTATTGGGTTTGTTGAACCCGTCGGATATATAGATTAATATTTTACATCAAATTGGGAAGTTTTCAGCCACTATTTTTCCAACTTTTTCTACCTCTTCTTTCTTTTCTTCTTCTGGTATTCCTATAAAACATATTACATATTTTTTCTTCCTCTTATTCTTTCTTTTCTCCTTCTGGCATTCCTACTACACATATTACACATTTTTAAGGCAACCTCTGAGGTTCTCTTTATTTTTCCTCTTTGTTCTTTAGATTACATAATCTTTATTAATCTATCTTCAAGTTCATAGATTTTCTTCTGTACACTCAAATTGACTTGTGGGCCCTCTAGTAACTCTTCATTTCAGCTATGTGTTTTCCAAATTTAGAATTTTCATTTGGTTCTTTTTTTTTTTTTAAGATTTTATTTATTTATTCGACAGAGAGAGAGATCACAAGTAGGCAGAGAGAGAGAGGAGGAAGCAGGCTCCCCGCCGAGCAGAGAGCCCGATGTGGGACTCAATCCCAGGACCCTGAGATCATGACCTGAGCCGAAGGCAGCGGCTTAACCCACTGAGCCATCCAGGCGCCCCCATTTGGTTCTTTTTAAAATAATTTCTACCATTTGGTGTGACATTGTCATTATACCTATCTTTAATTCATCAATGAACTCAATGAATTCATTTAATTCATTGAGTATGCATGACACATTCCTGTTTCTTTTCACATCTCCTAATCTTCTGCTAAAAGCAGGAAATTTTTGATAATATATTGTAGTCACTCTGAATTCTGATTCATATCTCCCACGTTTGTTGATATTGTTTGGTTGTTTATTTTTTAGTGACGTGACTAGACTACTTTGCTGAAGTCTGTTTTGTCTAGAGTATGCAGTTTCTGACATCATTCTGAAGGCTGTGCAACCTGGGGCCCACACATAGTCTTCCTGAGCACCAGGAAGTGACTGGTTTCAACTTGCTTTCCTTGACTATCTTTTTTGCTGATATCCCCATTAAGTTTCTGGTTGGTTTTCTTTATTGGTATCATATGTCACTCTTAACATCCCCTAATGGCTAGATAATTATTCCATTTAAAAAAATAATTGTTAAATAAATTTTCACACAGTCTCCCCCAATTGAAGTTAGATGTTTTTGTCAAGGGCAGGTGTTGTCAGGAAGTTTCTTTTATATATGTATTTCAACTGATAAATGATAGATACAGAATGTTACCATTCTAATGAATAAATGGATATACACAATGAATGCCAAAGGCTGCTAAAATCATAAAAACTGTCAGCCAGTTGTTTTGTATCTCAGGATTGAAAAACACATCTTTCACCTTTGAAGTATTCTTGTAAAAGGAAGGGAAAGAGCCTTATTAACATTCTAGATAAAACTATAATGTTTTTGGATAAATATAGAAAAATTTGTTAAATGATACCATGAGAATATAATCAACAACATCTAAATGTTGGCAGTTCTAGGACAAATCATTCGCTTTTTTAAAGAAATAAATCAAGAAGTAGAAAAAACAGATGGGAAGAAGAAACCTACAGATTATTAAAGACCTAAGAGACTGATATCAATGGATCTTCTGCAGATCCTGATTTTAGCAAATAGTAAAATAAAATGTGACACTCAAGGAAATTTTAACACTGATAAAATGTTGTATATCATTATGTAATTATATTTAATTATTTAGATATAATAATCTTATAGTGATCTATGTTTTCAAAACTATTCTTATGTTTACAGATATATGATGAAATATTTACAGATAAAATAAGTTATTATACATGCACTTCAAAATGATCCAGAAATAGAAAATGTGTAAAGATAATAATGAAGCAAAATTGGTAATGAGTTGATAATTATTGAAACTGGCAATGAAATGATTCATGGCTTCCTTATATTATTTTGAAATTTTCCACAATAAAAAGCTTAAAAATAAGCAACACATATTTACCAACCATACACTCATCACCATGTTAACCAATGTGGAACAATAAAACAACTATATATTGTGATTTTAAACTGCAAAAACTTTTGCTCTAATTCAGGTGAGAAGGCTAAAGTTATAAAACAATAAAAATCAATGGAATTAAAAACTAAAATACATGGTGCAGATTGTAGGCATCAGGAGGGGAATTAAATTCCTAAGACTTAAAGAAGTTAGAAGATAAGGGATTCAAGCTGGTATTTTAAAAGATGAGACAAAGCTGAACAGAAAAGAGCTTTGGCAATTTACTAGATTCTGTAAAGGTTAATAAATAAAAATCTCCTCTTACTATTTTGCTTGGGATATACTGCCCAATAATCCACCCCTGGACTCTCAAAGGTAAACTAAGAAGGTTTAAAGATTTAGGAATTCTTCCTTGAATTAATCTCTGAATATTAAATTATGGAAATTTCATCAAGTACACATAGTTCTTTTGTCATCATACTTTAAAGGTCATCTCTTATTCTCTTGAAGAGAAACTGTCTCTTCTCAGTAAAAACCAAACCAAAATACATATTTCATATAAAAGTAAAGATGGAAGGTCTTTCCCTGCTCATACTGCCACTTTCCAAAGGAAATCATTACACAAGTTAGCCAGGAGTTAAATATATCTTAAGAAAAAGGTATAATCATTATGATACTATATGTGGGAAACCCAAAAGACTCCACTCCAAAACTGCTAGAACTTGTACAGGAATTCAGTAAAGTGTCAGGATATAAAATCAATGCACAGAAAACAGTTGCATTTCTCTACACCAACAACAAGACAGAAGAAAGAGAAATTAAGGAGTCCATCCCATTTACAATTGCACCCAAAACTATAAGATACCTAGGAATAAACCTAACCAAAGAGGCTAAGAATCTATACTCAGAAAACTATAAAGTACTCATGAAAGAAATTGAGGAAGACACAAAGAAATGGAAAAATGTTCCATGCTCCTGGATTGAAAGAACAAATGGTGAAAATGTCTATGCTACCTAAAGCAATCTACACATTTAATGCAATTCCTATCAAAATACCATCCATTTTTTTCAAAGAAATGGAACAAATATTCCTAAAATTTATATGGAACCAGAAAAGACCTCGAATAGCCAAAGAAATATTGAAAAAGAAAGCCAAAATTGGTGGCATCACAATTCCAGACTTCAAGGTCTATTACAAAGCTGTCATTATCAAAATAGCATGGTACTGGCACAAAAAGAGACACATAGATCAATGGAACAGAATAGAGAGCCCAAAAATAGACCCTCAACTCTATGTTTAACTAATCCTCGACAAAGCAGGAAAGAATGTCCAATGGAAAAAAGACAGCCTCTTCAATAAATGGTGTTGGGAAATGGACAGCCACATGCAGAAAAATGAAATTGGACCATTTCCTTACACTACACACGAAAATAGTTTCAAAATGGATGAAGGACCTCAATGTGAGAAAGGAATCCATCTAAATCCTTGAGGAGAACACAGGCAGCAACCTCTTCAACCTCAGCCACAGCAACATCTTCCTAGGAATATCGCCAAAGGCAAGGGAAGAAAGGGCAAAAATAAACTATTGGGATTTCATCAATATCAAAAGGTTTTGCACAGCAAAGGAAACAGTTAACAAAACCAAAAGGCAACTGACAGAATGGGTGGAGATATTTGCAAATGACATATCAGATAAAGGACTAGTGTCCAAAATCTATAAAGAACTTATCAAACTCAACACCCAAAGAACAAATAATCCAATCAAGAAATGGGCAGAGGACATGAACAGACATTTCTGCAAAGAAGACATCCAGATGGCCAACAGACACATGAAAAAGTGCTCCACATCACTCGGCATCAGGGAAATACAAATCAAAACCACAATGAGATATCACCTCACACCAGTCAGAATGGCTAAAATCAACAAGTCAGGAAATGACAGATGCTGGCAAGGATGCAGAGAAAGGGGAACCCTCCTACACAGCTGGTGGGAATGCAAGCTGGTGCAACCACTCTGGAAAACAACATAGAGGTTCCTCAAACTGTTGAAAATAGAACTACCCTATGACCCAGCAATTGCACTACTGGGTATTTAGCCTAAAGATACAAATGTAGTGATCCAAAGGGGCATGTGCACCCGAATGTTTATAGCAGCAATGTCCACAATAGCCAAACTATGGAAAGAACCTAGATGTCCATCAACAGATGAATGGATAAAGAAGATATGGTGTATATACACGATGGAGTACTATACAGCCATCAAAAGAAATGAAATCCTGCCATTTGCAACAACGTGGATAGAACTAGAGGGTATCATGCTTAGTGAAATAAGTCAATCAGATAAAGACAACTATCATATGATCTCCCTGATATGAAGAAGTGGAGATGCAACATGGGGGTTAAGGAGGTAGGAGAAGAATAAATAAAATAAGATGGGGTTGGGAGGGAGACAAACCATAAGTGACTCTTAATCTCACAAAACAAACTGAGGGTTGCTGGGGGGAGGGGGATTGGAGAGGGAGGTGGGGTTATGGACATTGGGGAGGGTATGTGCTATGGTGAGTGCTGTGAAGTGTGTAAACCTGGCAATTCACAGACTTGTACCCCTGGGATAAAAATATATTATATGTTTATAAAAAATAAATAATTTAATTAAAAAATAAATTTTTTAAAAAAAGGTATTATCTCTTTTGCTAAGTGCTATGCTTCTAATTGAGCCTGGCACATAATAGGCTATAAGTAAATATTTGTTGATTCAATTCTGAGTGAAATTAAAGAGAAAAAAGTTAGCAGAAGAATGAGCAAGGGATAGTTAAAAAAATTAACAAAATATAAAAAGATGTCTATAATTAAAATATGCAAAGAAATTTGAAAATATTAAATAATTTGACAAAATGTGATGAAACAGGCACTTTCATATACAGGAAGTAGAAGCACAAACTGAAGAACAATTGGGCTCTATTTATTATAGTTAATAATCTTTTGGCCACAATTACATATTTAGAAATTTTACTATTATACACAAGAACACAAAAATAGATGTACACATATATTTGCAAATGACATATCAGAAAAAGGACTAGTGTCCAGAATCTATAAAGAACTTAGCAAACTCAAAACCCAAAGAACAAATAATCCAATCAAGAAATGGGCAGAGGACATGAACAGACATTTCTGCAAAGAAGACATCCAGATGGCCAACAGACACATGAAAAAGTGCTCCATATCACTTGGCATCAGGGAAATACAAATCAAAACCACAATGAGATATCACCTCACACCAGTCAGAATGGCTAAAATCAACAAGTCAGGAAATGACAGATGCTGGCGAGGATGCGGAGAAAGGGTAACCCTCCTACACTGTTGGTGGGAATGCAAGCTGGTGCAGCCACTCTGGAAAACAGCATGGAGGTTCCTCAAAATGTTGAAAATAGAACTGCCCTATGACCCAGCAATTGCACTATTGGGTATTTACCCTAAAGATACAAATGTAGTGATCCAAAGGGGCATGTGCACCCGAATGTTTATAGCAGCAATGTCCACAATAGCCAAATTATGGAAAGAACCTAGATGTCCATCAACAGATGAATGGATCAAGAAGATATGGTGTATATACACGATGGAATACTATGCAGCCATCAAAAGAAATCAAATCTTGCCATTTGCAACAACATGGATGGAACTAGAGCGTATCATGCTTAGCGAAATAAGTCAATCAGATAAAGACAACTATCATATGATCTCCCTGATATGAAGAAGTGGTGATGCAACATGGAGGCTTAAGTGGGTAGAAGAAGAATAAATGAAACAAGATGGGATTGGGAGGGAGACTAACCATAAGTGACTCTTAATCTCACAAAACAAACTGAGGGTTGCTGGGGGGAGGGGTTTTGGGAGAAGGGGGTGGGATTATGGACATTGGGGAGGGTATGTGATTTGGTGAGTGCTGTGAAGTGTGTAAACCTGGTGATTCACAGACCTGTACCCCTGGGGATAAAAATATATGTTTATAAAAAAAAAAAAAAATAGATGTACACATAGATGTGTACTGAAGCATTGTATGTAATAACAAATCAACAAAAACTTCAAACAACCAAAATGTTAAGGATTAAATAAATTATGGAGCATAATGCAGAATTTATTTTTTTAATTTTTTTAAAAAATATTTTATTTATTTATTTGACACAGAGAGAGAGATCACAAGTAGGCAGAGAGGCAGGCAGAGAGAGAGGGGGAAGCAGGTTCCCTGCTGAGCAGAGAGCCCTCCTCAATCCCAGGACCCTGAGACCATGACCTGAGCTGAAGGCAGCGGCTTAACCCACTGAGCCACCCAGGCACGCCCATAATGCAGAATTTAACAGAGCAGTGTAGATCCATAAGATGATAGGGAAAAATATTCTAGTAATATTATTAAGTAAAAAGCTAGGTTCCATGGTGCGTGCTGTGAAGTGTGTAAAACTGGCAATTCACAGACCTGTAGCCTTGGGGCTAATAATACATTATAGGTTTATAAAAAAAAATTTTAATTATTAAAAAAAAAAAAAAAAAAAAGCTAGGTTCCAAAGAATAGGCATTGTAGGACATCATTTGTTTTTTCTGAGTGTACAAACTTACATAGTCATATTTACATATATGTAAAACATTTCTGAAGAGATATAACCCCCCTTTCCACACACATATTGTGTGAATAAGTCACATTAGGAATAGCTTATTGTTGACAACAGTAATACTGTAATTTGTAAGTATTTGCAAACAATACTATTTATTTTTAATAAAAAATTTAATGTTGATAACAGTAATATTAATATAACATTCGCAATTCATGAATCAGAAAACTTTTTAAAAACTATGACAATTTCAGATATTTAGAGTTATTTTACTTTAGAATTATTTAAAACCCTCTAGAAGACCAAATTATTTAAAATAATGTTTATTTTTAAGAAAGAAAGCAGTATCATATCACTACCAAATTTTACTACAAATGGGAGGTTCTTCAAATTTTGTTCGGAAGTATTCTCTCTGGTTAACATCTGCTTTAATCTAACTATATTGTAGTAGAATTAAATAATTGAAGAATCATCAGAATGTCAACTTTTGTATTCTGTGCACAAGATGAAAAGCTATAATTTAGTGCTACATTTTCACTAAACTGTTTATAAGAAATAGTGTGTTTAAAGCTAACATTCAGTATTATACACAAAAAACACATAATGGAAGTCACGAAGGATGTAAGGGATTCTAAATAACCTATTTGGAATTGCCTATTTTCTGTGTATCCTGTGATTTTGATAACACTGACTGGAATGACAAAGTCATTTTTGCATCTTCATTTAGATTCTTACCCTAAAAGGAAAGGCACTAACACTTCTACTCCCACTTCTGAGCCCAGCTGATCATTCATAAAATGTTACAACCTATATAATCTTTGCTGGTTTGGAGAAAGCATATTAAAACAAATAAACAAACAAACAAAAACTGCCACATTGTCAAGTAAAACAAATTACATTTAAAAATTACAGCTATTTCCTAGCTCATGCCATTTTAGGGAGTTTTGCTCAATATTATGCCTGCAGTTGCTCAGCTGTAATTTGCAAAGCTGGTGTAGAGGGAACAAAGAGCTGTTTTATGAGGACTGCAGGAAGTGATGTCATGCTGGGTAAGTAGATCCAGAAGATTATTCCACTCCAAAAGGGCTTTCAAATGTGAAATAAGAAGGGAAGTGAATGAACTTAAGACATTACTCTACAGAGAAAACAACCTTAACAAGGAACTTAGGCAAAAATGTCTGAAGAAAGAAAGTGTTGCGTTAGGAGGGCTCACAAACAGATGTCTGAAGCAAAAAGCACCCGTCCCAGCCAGAGTTTGTGAGGGTCAAAGGCAGAGGTCTACAAATAGTAGCTCATGGACAACATCCAGCCTGTGGGCATGATTACTTTGCATGTTTAATTGAGCAAGTATTTAAAAATTAGATTTTACATAAAATGCTATATTTTTAACTTCTTTTGGGAAGAAAATCCATGTTCTTCAATCATAGAATGACATTTGATATAATGACATAGAATGGCACTAAAACAATTGAGTGCCGTGAGTGCAGTTGCCCCTCATAGAGAGGATACCTTCCTCCCATTATCCATTACCCACAGTCCTTGCTTTACCACTATTCCCAATTATTTCATCATGTAAATTAGAAAGAGCTGCTTTTTCTCAAGATAATTTACTACTAACACCCAGAAATTTTTCTTAATAGATACACTCATCTATTACAAACTGTGGTTTATAGTACAAATGTGAACAGAGTTCCTTGGAATTGCTCAATGCAGTCTGCCCAGTGGTATATGGAGGCATAATGCTGGGTCACTCACTCATGGCACCTGCTTTTAGGGGACTTAGAATAACATGGGATGAAATGAATAAGACAAAACCAGAGCAACACAGGATCTATTGTTTCGACACTAACATCACAATTAACATCTCTCTTCTTTTTTTTTCTTTTTCCCTTCCTCCTTCTCTCCTTCCTTCCTTCCTTCCTTCCTCCTTCTTTCCTTATATCCCACCCTCACTCCCTTCATCCCTCTCTTCCTTCCCCCAGAAACTTATCTAGTTATTAACAAAGTATTTAAAATAGGTAAAATATAGTTGATCGATTGTTCATTTAAATGTGCTAAGAGACCAAACCAAAACATTATCAGTAGTCTTGTGTGACTCAAAGATCATGAATAAATAAGTTTTCTCCTAGAAACTATTTCAGAAGCAGGAGGAAAAAAAGTATGTAAAATATGTCTCTCTTATATAGTACCTCAAAGAATATCAATTTTTCTTTCAAACAATTATCAATATGTTTTCTGAAGGACTATCTGAGAGGACAGGAAGAAGACATTTTCCTGAAGTATATCTATCGAGACTATAAAGTACCCAAATCTTACCTTCCAAAACTTAAGAACAAGAAATAAGGTTTAAAAAACTAGAGGAAGAGGGGCTCCTGAGTGGCTCAGTGGGTTAAAGCCTCTGCCTTCAGGTCAGGTCATGATCCCAGGGTCCTGGGATCCAACCCCGCATCGGGCTCTCTGCTCAGCTGGGAGCCTGCTTCCTCCTCCTCTCTGCCTGCCTCTCTGCCTACCTGTGATATCTGTCAAATAAATAAATAAAATCTTTAAAAAAAATTAGAAGAAAAAAAACCAATACCAATATTCTTTGGCTTATTTGTTTTGCTTTCTTCTCTCGTCCATCAGAGATAACATATAAGCTTTTCAGTAAGGCTGACCTGAACACCCAAGCTGAAGTTGATCTCTCATTTTTCTCTATGTCATGACCCTACTTGTTTCCTTCATAGTTCTAATTATACGTGTATTTGATCAATTTATCCAGCTCATTTGTTGAGTGCCTGCCACATGTCAGACATTACTGTCGGCACTGGGAAGAGCAAGGTAAATCTTCCTACTGAGGTCTCACTATCTGCTAAGAAGATACACAAACAGACAGGCACATAAGTAAAATCATTATCTACTGGGGTAAATGGAAATGTAAATTTCCATCCCACTAGCCTGTGTCTACATGTATTTTGTCTTCTACTATATCCCAGCACAAAGGACCATTCTGGCACATTCTCTGACTAAGTGGCTGAATGATTTTACTAACATTTTTATGTTAGTGAAATGAATTTCTGTGATAATGTGCAAGTAAGGGGCCCAGAATATTAGTAATTGCAGGTAAGTATAACCTATGTGAGTGGTGAGGGGTTTATACCTGATACATTTGAATTCAGGTAATGATTAATTACATTATTTTAAAAAAAAAGGTTTTTGGAAAATAAATGAAGAAAATGCTTCTACTGCTCAAATATCACCATGGCTAATACCTCAGTGCTTATTTTTCCAGAGCTTATTGTGTGAAATAAATATTTATAAAAACATGTATTTCTTTAACAAAATAATGTCATACTATACATGCTGCCTTGAAACTTGCTTTTTTAAAAAAAAATCAATAATGGCTACTTTTACATTTCAATAAATATGATGAGGCTTTAGCCTATTTCCTCCTGAAAACTTGACAGTTCGGTGAGTACAATCCAACAGGTAATATTTCTGAGTCATAACCAAGCCAAACAAAAACTTATGAGCCATGACCTGTTTCTACATTTGAGATTTTAAAATAGTATACATTTTTAAAGGGACAGGGGGAGGAGAGGAGAGAATATACATCCACTGAAGCAAATCAGGGAACAAATTAATACTATTGCTATTTTATGAGAATAACCAATCCCCAGGCACTCGAGTGGTTATTATCCTAGATGGAATGTCAGTTCTAACATTTCTCTACTTGAATTGTTTGTTTACTTGTACCCATATTGTTCCAGAAGAGAATTTCAAGTGAAATGTCACCATCAATACTTCTCTACTTGAAGTATTCTCTTTAATAATTTATCCATATGCCATATTTCTCTGGGAAAAAAAAAAGCACTTAGGGTGGGTAACAAAGATGTGTACATACATAAAAAGAGCATAAATAAGAAAAATACAGTCAAAAAAGAAATAGAGTCAAGAATTAAGTTAGAAAACAAAATATATCTATTCTAGAAATATGTCAACAGTATTATTTATAAAATAGAATGGAAAAATACATTTTATTAATATTGTTAGATCAGGTATAAGATATGAGTATTCTTTCCTAAAATGTTGCTCATGTGTTTATTAACACGAAATCAGTGGGGGAAAACCTCATGTGTTACTAGTATGAGTAACAGTGGAATTAACTTCAAGGATGGGTGACATTAGGATCTCTTTCAAATCGAATTGTTTCATTCTCTTTTGCACGCTGCCCTTGATTGCCTGGCCTTTCCAGAGCTTTTTGATCCTGAGAGTTATTATTTTTGTGCAGCTATGGTCTTTCATCAGAAACTACCAAATTCCCCCACATCCTCATTTTGAAGAACTGCCTGGCAGACAGAAAGCAATGACCAAGCAAAGAGAGCCATTCTTACAAAGGATTGACCCTGCCAATCTCCCTTGCCTTGGAGTCGGCTTTATTCCATCTATTTTTATTCTAACTTTTGATAAATCTCATCTCTGTTACCCCTGATTATTACCAGATGGAATGAAGGGGAGGAGCGATTGGACAATTAAAATCCCTCTAGCTTTTTGACCCTGATTAGCTGACCCTGTTGGAAAATAGGTCCTCAAGGGTTTATACTCAATTTTACCAAACATAAGTGGAATGCTATATACTGACAATCTGTGCCCCCCCCCCAAACTCATATGTTGAAATCTAATCTCTAATGTAATGTAAATATTGGGAGAGCCTTTGGGAGGTGATTAGGTGAGGAAAGTGAAGGCCCCATTAATAGGGTTAAAAGAGACCCTGCAGAGTTCCCTTGCCCTTTCTGGTATGTGAGACAGCAAAAAGAGGGCCCTGTATGAACCAGGAAGCAGGCTTTTGCCTGACACTGAATCTGTATGAACCAGGAAGCAGGCTTTTGCCTGACACTGAATCTGCCAGCACCTTGATCTTGGACTTCTCCGCCTCCAGAACCATGAAAAATAAATATTTGTTGTTTGTAAGCCATCCAGTCTAGGACTTTGTTATAGCACTCTGAAGTGACTAAGAACATGGCAGACGTTCCAGATCACTTCTAATACTATATCTTGTTTTGGGTAAAAGTAAGGGAAAAATTAATACATACACAGCTAATCGAAATTTATTTCCATAGTTGATCTAAATAAGAGCGTGGTTGAAACAGCAATGAGAATACATATCACACTTGTCACCTATACGAAGGGGGGAAAAGGGGTGACTAACAGGATCCTGTCCACTGTATACTTTAATTTAATTTTATTTTAATTTGAAGCAACTCAAAATTAATAAGATCTAATAAAGAAACAAAGATGGAAGGTGGCAGGAAGGAAAGATGAAAGAATAAAAGGCAGGCACAAAGGAAAGAGGGCGAAAGACAAGAAGAGGGAGGAAGGGGGCAGCTATAACATGCGGAAATTAAATATCTCTAATGTGGAAAATGGGAGGAAAAGGATAAGCTTTTATACATTGCTTAACTTACTGTCAGCGCCAAATCCTCATTTTTGTGACCAATTATAATATATAGTATATAGATTCCATCAGCTAATCAATTATGCACTTATAATCAGAGACAGAAACTAAAAACAGTGAGTTATTCCTGTTCACAATGAAAGTGCCAGGTCACATTATAAATATGTCTATTTGTGAGTGGCTTTCTACAGACCAGTATGCCAAACACTGTAGCATCTGTACGCTCAGAATAAACCCAGCTGAATTGTAAGAGTAGCCTTCAACTTTTAATACAGAGACTATTATTTCAGGCAACATTCTTAAATCTAACTCTTTTCTTCAGATTGTACCTCTTTTGTTTGTCCACATTATAAAACTCAAAACTCCAGTTTGCAATTCCAACTATAAACCTTCTGAGCCAATAGGAGCATGTGTGGCAGCTCACAAGCTGCCTGGACCTGCAGAGACCTCTTCAGCACTTCTTTCCAGTCACGCAATAACCCCCAAACCTATTTCCTTTTCTCTTTCTTCTTGCAAAACATAGACAAGGGATGGCTCTTGTGAAGGATGCCAAATAATTAAAATAACATAGCCAGCGAGGTCTCTCAGTGCCACTAACACGTGACAGCTTTTACAAACCAAAGAAATGTGGAATGTAAACTTATTTCTATTGCAAATATTTTCTCAGTGGTAAATCTTTAAGAAAGACTTGGGAGAAGTGGCCGGGAAGCCAATTTGTGTGTTTGCTCATTTCTGAGATGTAAGCATTCCCACCATGACTGATCCCAGCAACCAACTCTTTACACTCAGGGCCGAGTTACCCTCTTCAGCATTCCTTGTCCCTTCTCTGCTTTGTGCATTTCACTTCCGCCATCAGTATTTCCAATTGAACATAGCAACGACTCCACCCCAGATTCAATCCCTGAACCCTCCATCTATCCTCAGCAATGCAGCCAGAAATATCTTTCTAAAATGAAAAGGTTCTTGGGGAGTTGGGCTGGCATGATTGGGTCAGTGCTGGACTCTTGATTTCCGCTCAGGTCATGATCTCAGGGTAGTGAGATAGAGAAGCTTGTTGGAATCTACTCTGAGCACAGAGTCTGCTGAAGACTTCTCTCCCTCTTCCTTTGCCCCTTCCCCTGCTTGCTCTCTCTCAAATAAATATTTAAAAAAAAAAAAAAAGGCGAAGGTTCTGGATCAACCTGATTCACTGTCTTCAGACAAAGCCCAAAGGCCTACCACAGGCTTAGATCATTCTTTTTTGTTTGACCCATATCTATATTTTACCTAGCCACAGTGATTGGCTTGAAGTTCCTTGAAAATTACCCCACATGTCTCTGTGTATTTGTGTACCCCATAGTTTATTTTGTTACTAGTACCTCTGTTTTGGTTATTTCATATCCTCAAGACATCTTTCCTTCCTCCTCATCATGGTAATTCAAGGATGTTCTGTTGGAGTACAGTCCTTTCATGCTTTCCCAAAATATAATTCCTAAAACAAACTTGTATGATGACACTAAAAATCCTGTATTGCAACTATTTATTCACACATTTACCTTCTCAATAGTCTGTGAACTTCGGGAAAGAACTTTTCAGTTGTAAAGGAACATAGTTGAAATATTGATGTCATGTCTAAAAGCTGAAAATATTGTCAGTTTTGAGAATCTATCTTTATAATGTGTTCCCTGACAGAATGAAGTTAGCGGGCTTGAGTCTAAAAAAATATTTTTAAATATTTCAAATTTTGCTATTTTGCATCAATGTATGCCTTTTTGTTATTTCTTTTAGAAAACAAACAAACAAAAAAAGTGTCTGAAAGTACACATGAGATTTGCAGATGATCCTAAGCTAAGAATGTATATCATCCTGGACTTATGCCTTACAATTCAAAACAATTTTAATAAAGAGAAACCATCAAAAATAAAAACTTAGCAGAGACAAGTTTAGTGTGGCATACTTGGGATTAAAAAAAAACCCAAAATTTCACAAATTGAAGAAAATAGAGGAATCATAATAAGCTGCATATGTATAAAAATATGAATTTTAAAAAGCATAAAACAGCATTGTATAAACAAGAACAGAACTTTAATAATCAGTCATGTTTTGATTAATTCAACAAATATTTCTTGACAGTCTGATCTATGCAAAGCACCAACTGGGTACTGATCATTTATGAGTTGATATTAAGGAAGAACTATGTCCATTTAATTTACTTTTAATAGACCACCAGAACAGTCCTTTAAGAAATACTCCTAAATGATGAGAATGAGGAAATGGTAATAAACCATATAATATGAACTGGTCAGGTGTTCCCTGTTTTTGACTCTGTAACTTTTAAAGAGACATAACAAATTTGAAAAAAGTTCAAAGAAGTCATAAGGAATCCACAGCATTGATTTAAAGTTTAAAGCAATTATCTTTAAAAAAGAAATAAAAAAGAATTTGTATTATTTAAATGGAGAAGGAAGGATGAGGACCACAATCCTTTATCTGAAACCTTTAGAAACAAGTATGTTCCAGACTTCAGGAAATTTGAGATTTTTAAAAGTTAAAAGTATCGATTATAATACATAAACCAACTCTATCCTACAACGTCCCTCAGCAGGGTCTAGGGCAGGACTGCAAACACTTCCATATTTCTGTAGTCAAACCTATGATTTGTCTTATCAAGTAGGATAAAGAAAGACTACACACAGCTTCATGTAGGTTCAGGCCAGATCAGATTTTGCAATCAAATGAGTAACCAATAAAATTTCAGCTTTCAGAGCTTTTTGGATCTCAGACTTGACTTTGTCTTGCTGATATACAGTAAGAGAGATTTGGGTTCAGGAAAGCTTTCAAGCATTGAAAGAAGGTTTATTTGCACTTACTTGCAGATGGAGTGGTTTCAGAGAGATGTTCTCTATTTAAAGTGCTTCTGGGGCAGCTGGGTGGCTCAGATGGTTAAGCGTCTGCCTTCAGCTCAGGTCATGATCTCAGGGTCCTGGGATCAAGCTCAGCAAGGTGCCTGCCTCCCCCTCTCTCTCTGCCTGCTTCTCTGCCTACTTGTGATATGTGTCAAATAAATAAATAAAATCTTAAAAATAAATAAATAAAGGGCTTGTTGATGTGATGAGCCCTGGGTGTTACACACAACTAATGAATGATTAGACATATCAAAACTAATGATGTACTATATGTTTGTTAATTAAATTTAAATTTTAAAAAATCAAATATTTCTTCAATTCAACATTAAATAAATGTAGCCAAGAGGAAGTATCACTTTCCAAGATCTTCTCATCATCTCACAATTACTTTGCATTTTCCTTATGTAATACCATATCTTCTCCACTCTTGCCTAGAACTGTTTTTTCTCCTCTCCCAGTGACTCACTTCCTTCATAAAACCATTCCAGATCAGCACCTCTAGATCTACGAAGTATAAACCTTTCAGAATCTGCTTTGCCCTTTCTCTTTTATCCAGGCTTCAACCTGGACTTCAGTCGACTATATACATGTGACAACTCCTTCCTCATTGATGGTCTGGGGTTTTACCCGTAACCATAAAGTAAAGAAAAGTATGTGTGTTTCAAGACAAGGGTAAATTTTAAGTTGAAATATTTTTGATAGAAAACATACTTTTATATACCCTTTACATAAGCCAAGAATAAAATGTCTAAAGCACTTTTAAAAACATACATTTAAGATTTGAGCACTCTCAAATCACAAAAGTTTCAGTTCACCTGAAAAACTAAATTTCCTTTTACTTCAGCTTAAAAAAAAGCTTTCTAAGATTCTAAACAAGCAAATGAATTAACAAATCAGTCATGACTTTCTTGCAACCCTTAAAATATAGCTCATTTAGAATGTTATATATATGTCTATTATAATATATATAGTGTCTATAATTTATAGCCATGACCATTATTTTTGCCATATTTTTATATAAAAATACAAGTGTTAATTTTACTTAATCAAGTGAAAAACATATTTAAAAAGTGTTTTTATTATTGCATAGATTTTCTTACTTTGTATCCACCATAGATTTTTTTAAAAACATGAGAAGAAATTTAATTTAATCTAATAAATATTCTATTTTTTTGTTTAACTCCTTCAACAATATGTTTCATTCTTTCCATTATATCACAAATATTTTAAAACCTAACATCTAGCATACATGGTATAAAAATTTACCTACCATCCTTCTTTATCTCTTTGTTCTTTCCCTCCCTTGCTTTGGTTTCCTGCTCCAAAGGAAAAATTTTGATGTTGACCATAAGAAGCAGTGTTTTGCTTCTCTCACCAAAAAAAAAAAAAAAAATTTTCTTTAAAGTTAAAGGGTGGGACACCTGGTTGGCTCAGTGGGTTAAAGCCTCTGCCTTCGGCTCAGGTCATGATCCCAGGGTCCTGGGATCGAGCCCCGCATCGGGCTCTCTGCTCGGCGGGGAGCCTGCTTCTCTGTCTCTCTCTGCCTGCCTCTCTGCCTACTTGTGATCTCTTGTCTGTCAAATAAATAAATAAAATCTTTAAGAAAATAAATAAATAAATAAAGTTAAAGGGTTCCAGTGTTTTCCTCGGAAGCAGAGGTTTCTGTTATTTTCAAACATATTTTTTGGTTTCTGTGATTTTTGCTACAAATAATTTTGCATTATTTATTAAGTATTTGAAATGTGGTTTTTTGGGTTTTTGGGTTTTTTTTTTTTTTTCAAACAGAGGGATAATAAGATTCTTAAATGTGCCAAATTAGAAGCAGACAATCCAAGCCCAGGGCTGAAAAGGCATATTGATGTTATTTCATTTAGCAGAAAACAACAGATGTTTTCCCAAAGGATGTATATGGAGTTTGCAGAATCAGTTTTTAATTGTTTTCATGAAAGAATCAGGAAGTGGAAGCTATAGGGACAATATACACTCTTATTCTCACATGTATTAAAAATCACTTTTTCATTAGAAAAACAATAATCATGTTTGGTTATTTTGTGAAAGCTATATGCATCAAATTAATGTATATGTGAAAAGAACTGACAGCAATGTCTGAATGAGTAGAGCAATGTTTTGTTTTTTTTTTTTTCATGAAATTTCTGCCAAGAAGTCATGAGGCCAAATGACCATTTTACTCAGATTTTTCTCAACCACAGGAAGTGGAAAACTTTATACATTTTCTAGCCCAATCTTATACTCAACAAATCCATTTGGCTTTTGAATAGATTTAAGTAGATTCCAAAACTCTCACTGTCTTCTAATATTGTGGTGGGCATTAATATAGAGCACTCATATTCAAACATTCCAAACACCTGTTGTAGAAAATGGGCATTTTTTTCTTCCTTAATTGGCCTATTCATGTATAGTAATGGAAAAAATCCAGAACTAGGAATATTTAAAGTTTTATACTGTGACCATGATAGTGGTTATGGCAGAAGGGAATATTTTATTTGTAATTTTTTGGAGTGGAGAGTTCTGAGACTGGAAGGATCCTGATCTGTAATCATCTACAGACAATGAGAGATAAATGAAGACTGTGGTAACAGAACTATAAATGAGGCATATATGTCAGTAATAATTCATTGGTAAAACATGTAGGACATAATATATATTGGATGTGAAGTATTGAAATAAAAAGAAGACTTGAGGAAATGCTTAAATTAATCCTGGTCTGAATTTAATCTTTGTTACTTTCCCCTTGCTCACTCTGCACCAGTCATATCAACCTCTTTGCCATTATACAAAAACATAAGACACATTCTTTTGTTAGTGGCTTTGAATTTGCTATTCCTTCTTCTCTTCCTCCAGACATTTCCATGGCTTGTTCCTTCTGTCAGGTGTTTGTTCAAAGTTATCTTCTCAGTGAGGACTTGGATGACCTTCTTGTTTAATATTGCAAGTATCCCTAACCCCCAACATGATGGCCATCAGGAATCTGATGGAGTCATTATAGATATGGGAGAATAGAAGGCTAGTTCTCTTTTGAACACATTAAAATTTTTAAAAAATGTGTAGGAGGCAGTTACAAAAATAAATCTGTAACATAGGAAAGATACAGAATGTAACTGTATACTACTAGAGGCACTCAAAATAAAGATAATATGGCTATTAGGAATGCTGCTTCAGGACAGAATGAAGTATTCATGGCAACTAAAAAAGCCAGGCAAATTATAAAAATGTTTTGTTTTGTTTTTAAGGGTTATCAGAGGACTACCAAAGCAAAAAGTCAGGAGAACTGAAATTCCAGAGAAAACAGAGGTAAATTCAGAGGTAGACTGTGGATCTATAGTTTCCTTTTTCTCTGGGGGCATTTGCTGATTCTGGGTATAAAAAAAAGGCTTAGAATATGAGCACAAAGACAGAGAGCTGCTACTAAGACACAGATAAACAACCACAGTTTTGGAAGTTATGTGGGTTCAAGTGACAAAATTAGAAACCCAAGGGTCCTCAACACACAGCCAATCCCCATCTCAAGACTTTCCTATATTCTGAAGATATGCAGAGCAAAAGCTTAAAGAGTTAATTCAAATAACTCTGAAAAGCAGAGGGGAAATTCCAATTTCTTAGTACTAAAGAGACAAAGACACTAAATCCTCAATTAAAGGCCTATTGAAGGCCATACCAGAGGAACAAATACAAATCATAAGTAGACTGAATCCTACCAAAACTGTATCTCAACTGCAACTCCATGAGCTTAGTCCATAACTGGATGAAAGTAATCAATTTTTCATTATATATATATTTTTATTAAGACATAACTTTTTTAGAGCAGATTTAAGTTCATAGCGACATTGAAGAGAGGGAAGAGAGGGAAAGAGAAAAGAATTCCATGTACTCTTAGTCCCCACACATGTACAAGCCTCCCTTGTCAACGTCCCTCAACAGAATGGTGCATTTGTTATAACTGATGAACCTAGACTAACACATCATAATCACACAAAGTCTACAGTTGATATTATATATATACATAATATATATACATATATATAATATATAATATACAATATATGTTATACAATATATGTTATACAATATATAATATCTAATATAAGGGTTCACTATTGGTGTTGTACATTCTATGGGATTGGAAAAATGTATACTGACATGTATCCATCATCATGATATCAAACAGAGTATTTTTACTGTCCTAAAAATCCTCTATGTCCCACTATTAATTTACCCCCTATACTCATCTCCAACCACAGGCAACCACAGATCTTTTTGCTGTCTCTATAGTTGGATTTTTTTTTTAATGGCATATAGTCGGAATCATACGGTATGTGACCTTTTCAGATTGGCTTCTTTCACTTAGTAATATGCATTTATGTTTTTTCCATGTTTTTCCACAGCTTGATAACTCCCTTCCCTGTAGCACTGAAGAATATTCTATTACTTGGATATACCAGTCTATTTTCCCATTTATTTATACTACTAAAGACATCTTGGTTACTTCCAAATTTGGCAACTATGAATAAATCTGCATCCATGTGCAGGTTTTTGTGTGGATATGTTTTCAGACTTTCTGGGTAAATACCAAGGAACATGACTGACATATTTTTTAAAATTTCTTTTCAGCAACAGTTTTCATTGTTTTTGCACCACACCCAGTGCTCCACGCAATACGTGCCCTCCCCAATACCCACCACCTGGCTCCCACAACCTCCCACCCCCCGCCCCTTCAAAACCCTCAGGTTGTTTTTCACTGTCCGTAGTCTCTCATGGTTCACC